>NC_141366.1:14983097-15253626 GCF_963921425.1 Dryas octopetala | reverse complement strand
GGGAACAAAGGTTGGCTAAGACGTGTGGAACACTTCTTCTCCACCACTCTATCCAGCACTTGATAGCTGATCCCATACTACATTAGACTATGTCACATATTCTCTCCCTCAGTAAATTATCTTACATATATATATATATATATATATATAATTTTTTTTTTTTTTTCATTAGACTATTGCTTACTTCAATCCTTCTAACATTCCATCCCCATAGACTTATTTCCCTGGAGACTCCAGAGCCTGACTACAAATTCTAATGTGTCCTCAATTGCACAGACACCATAATACTAATCATGCCATGGACTAACAGAGCCACACATCTAACTAAAAAGTTAACATAATACTAATCATGCCATGCAACAAACATCTAACTAAAAAGTTAACAGAGCCACAAAAAAAAAAAAAAAAAACTGAGCTTTTAGCCTTTTACGATGAAAGAAAGCAATCTTGCATTTTCAACATAAAGAAAATCATAGAATGAAACAAACACCGCAAGGTTTCTTGCATCTGAATAAAAATACAGCTTACCTCCACATTTCTTAATCTAAGTGCACTATCCACATCGTCTGTTGTCAGAATAGTCCGCCTCGAGTGCCGCATGCACTTAATTGCCTCCTGCAGTTTTAATATAATAAAACATTTGTTTCCTTAAGAGTCAAATCCCTTCATGTTACTTCATTGAATTGTATATGATACATTCCTCACGAACTCTTCAATAGTGGTAAGCATAGAACACATAGTGAACTGAACCTCAACATTTACTTACATCAATAATAGTCTACCTTAATGAAGAAAACAAAAAGTTTCTGCTACAATTAAATTTTTACATTAGTTCTTATTTACTAATTAAAAACTACATACTTCAGGGGATGTTTTGTGCAATAAGATTTTAGGGTTATAATTAACAATGGCAAATAAAAATTTACACTTCAAAACACTTGGATAAGTCCAATTCCTATATCCAAACCCGGCAAGTAAGCCAAAGCTTAGTTCTTGCATTTTTGTGACAGCTACAATGTTGAACCACTACCACAACATTATACAGTGCCAATTATGACTACATAAAATGGAGCACAAACTTATTGTAACTGCATTAACATGGCAAATACCTGCATGATCTCTCTGACCCGGTACTCGACATCTGGGGTGAGAGCGAGCGCAACATCGGGGGACAAATTGGAAATTCCAATGCTCTGTGCTATGACCTCTATTGCTTCTTTAGGCACATTGCTCATCTTTTTTTTTTTTTTCTTTTTTGGTAACCTTTTTCCCTTAATTACTTCATAAGCCTCTTGCACCAAAGGCCATCCCACTGGTTCTGTAAACCAATTATTTGATTAACAAGAAAAACCCCATTAAGTTAGAAACTGGGTATGATATTTTCTTGCAATATTTGCAAGGAACTGAGGTTAAGCACAAAGAAATTCCTAAAACCTCATCTGGGTAAGCTCGATATATATTTACAAGTACACCAACATAGGTATAGATATTACGCATGTAACTTAACATATATAAACAGAAAAGTTTAAAAAGAATTTCACCTGAAAATGGCAAGCCAAATCCTAGTTAGGGTTGACTGTTAAAAGTGGCCGACGGGAGCTGGTGATGAAGTTAAACTCTGACAGCCATGGTTGTCAGTTGTCACCTGTCAGTAAGACGTTACCGGGCTGATTTCCGTAGGCCTAAAAATCAATGAGCCCAGTACTGAGCATAGACCAACCAATTTTGTGCCTATTTTAGGAACAAGGTCAATGAGCCAATTAATAGTTGATATTAATTTCGTAAAGTAAAATACTTCATTGAAATTTAAAACATTTTTTTTTTAATGAAAAATATTGATTCTTTAAAAATCTTTTTTTTTTTTTTACGGACTCTTAATTTTGAACCTTTTGTGATTAATGGTAACCAATTAACCAGAATTCTATATCTATTATCAGTCAATTTATTTATAAACAAAAACAATTCAGTAAATCAGTGATTGTTATAAAAAAATAATAGAATAGGAATGAAAGTGATTAGGAATTGAAGGTTCGTATTCCCTTCTCATAAGTCCTTTATTTGTAAGCTTCAGGAATGATGATCATCCAAGTCTCCTAGTTTTACAAGTCTCCTAGTTTTACATGAAATAAGACTCCTACTATATATCTAATACATCAAATAAATAAGACATACATCAAATTAATGTGATAATATGAACATCCATCTAATAAATAATGTTTATAACAGTGATAGGTTTCTAAGAAAACTCTTATTTTATAATGTCAAGTCATTCTGCAAGTCTTTTTTTTTTTTCAGGAAGTCATTCTGCAAGTCTGCAGCTCCATGTTTACTCTTTCTTGTTTACATCTTAAGAATTACTTGTAACAATACGTATGAAAGGCCTGCCTTGGGTCAGTGGGGGCATGTCCCCCCACCCCAACCTAACTTGTATGAACCCGGACATTTCAAGCCGATGTGAAATATATAATTCATATACACTCTTTTGAATGTATAAAGAGATCATTGCCAAGGAGATGAAAACTCAAAATGATCAATCCGAGATTAAAACAAATTTAGCCAAATTTCTACACACAGACAGGAGATCTTTGTGAAATATAACAGCAACCAGAACCACAATCACAACTAAAAATTAAAGCATGCACACGCAGAAATTTCTGCACACAGACAGGAGATCTTTGTGTTCTTTATAGACTTTACAGTGATATTATTACAAGTATTTGATCAGCAAAAATATAACAGCAACCAGAAGCACAATCCCAACTACAGATAACAGCATGCACATGCAGGAGCAGCCACCCTTGGTGCGTTTGTTCATAACTGCCAAGTTCTTCTGCACTCGCTGTTTTGAAAACGACAGAGAAACAAAGGAATCAATTCGTAATCAAAGGAAAACAAACAAATCTTTCAATTCGTAATCAAAGGAAAACAAACAAATCAAAACAATCCAAGTTACTACAGCGACTATGCTCTGCATATGCTACGGCATGCTCAAACAACTCTGGTTAGGAAATCTCATACCAAATTTGAAATCAAATGCAGAGTATTCTACTTTGCCTACAAATTTTTTAAAATTAACCAATTGAGTTATGAAGTCAGTACTATCCTCTTCTATTTGTTTTATTTTCTTCTTAGAAAGCAGATACCACCATTATAGTTACAGAAAAATATTGAGGTTTGATTTTGTTGGCAAAGGAAGTAAATAGTTTCTTCACTTACCAGTCACCTAATCACTTTCTAGTTTCCATTTTCTTTTTCCCTTTATTTTAAGTCAGCTAATAGAATAGCAAATTCAAAGCCCAATCATATTGTAAAGAAATGCAACACGGACTTCTAACATTATACAACAAAAGTACAATACATTGATTTATGTTGACATTCAAGTTTTTAGCTGATACAACCCAATGATCTTTTACATTTAACAGATTTCTACTTTTACATTTAACAGATTTCTAGCCTCCTCAATACAGTATAACGACAAATATTCGTACTAAAGTTGGTTCATGTTAACATCCCTGTTTCCAGTAGAGAATCCAGTTTTCCCAATAAATAAAAAATAAAAAAAAATTCTTGGTACGATTTAAACCTAAGAGCTATGCCAACCCTACTCCATTCCTTGACACCTCAGCCCAAACCCTCAATTTAGAGTGCATATACAAACAATGAACACTTGGCTACAAAGAAGATTAAAAGAAAATTAATCACTTAGATCAGATTGCTTTTCTTTTCTTCTGTTTCCCTAGCAATCAAGCATATGCAGCATATAATAGTTCCCTTCATAGTGTGACAATTCTCAATCTAATAACATATACAAGTCATTACGAGAAGCTTGAACTCTTCCAAATATTTTTAAAATACCATCATTTTCTTTATTTATCCACAACATCTACTGTTTTCCTCCTGTAAAATTTACTTAAATAGTTATATTAATAACTTCATTTCTAAGAAATTCCAAGCATCAACTAACTACATCCCACATTCACCACAATGCATTTATGAACCACACGATGCTCCAAAAAATTTCACCCAAGACACAGCTTTGCTTGTCAGAGTACACAATGACTATATTCACTTGCTTAAAAAAACCACACTAATTTTAAAATACATTAGTTAGAATATTACCCGTAGCCGGGAGTCTGTAACATCCACATGTTCATCCAAGTCATCCTGCACAATGGGCCAGAAAGAATAAGTAAAACTCAGAGAAAAAAAATACATATGAGATAAATAAGTAATTACTTTTTAGATGGAAAAGTCAAAGATGGAATTATTCAAATGCAAGAACATACAATAAGTCTAGTGTGTAGGTCAAGTTCCTCATTGACAGCCAATGCAATATGTTTTGTGCTGACTACAGTCTCCTCCAATTTCTCAAGCCCCTCATCTTGCTCTGCTTCAAAGGCACACCATGTAAAGATCCATATTGTGAAAACCATGACATGTGAAAAGAAGATTAAAAAACAAAAAGGTTTGTTCTGAAAAAGTTAAGGCACTTGCCTTTCATAATTTGTCGTTGAAAACCAACAAGGCCGTAGTTGTCCAGGCCAACTGTCCTGCCCATGACATCAGCTTTATTTATTTCTGGCCCAAGCAAGCTGTCTCTGTTAGCAGAGTGTGACGTCAATGTTGAAGCCATCTGGAGGACTTTCGATCTCAAATTTCCAATCATGTCCTTCCGACGATTCATCTCTTTCTCTGACCTGAGTATCACAATAGGCAGCACCAAAAATTTCAGATGATGATAACCAGAAGTCAGTTTTGCATTATGAAGGACTATCTTACAAAGTTACAATAAATGTGTGTTCGATCAACAGTTTAACAAACTTTTTATAACAAATGGGTTATCACATGAAATACCAACTCAAAGAACTCATAACATGGGGATAAATTCCTTCAAATGCAAGATAGACAAACAGAAGCAGGAAAACAAAAGGACTGTAATAGCTGGTTGTTAAATACATTAAAACACTTCAACTATGATGACTTACATGGGCTGCTTTCCAGGAAGTTTTGACAAAAGGGACTGTAAGCTATCAAGTCTAGTCCCTAATATTGTAATCTTCCTCCGTATAGCAGAGACATGACGCTGAGTGTCTGGTCCCGATGCAGGCAATGAAATACGTTCAGATATCATACCATTGATATCATCAGCAAGTTTTGTTGCTTCATTATATTCCTTCATCCATGAGTCTGAAGAAGATGCCATTGACCTGAAATATAGAGAGCAGATTAATTCATCAATAATATAACTAGAGATTATTTATATACAAACAAACACAGTATAAGAAGTGGAGCGAACCGCACTCCTGCGAAAGTGTATCCCACAGGAGTGTGGAAGGTTATTTAGCCTCTTTGGGACCACAAATAGCGCTTATAAGAATCTTTATACATATATTTGGGCCTTTTGTAAAATAGTGAAAAGAGAATGATAAGAAAAATACAAGATTAAGCAGACTGAAGATATAGGAGAAAAATTGGGATTATGTCGAGAATAGCATCCACAATATGATATTTCATCTTTCTGTTTATCATAATTTTTTTCCCTTTACTTAGAAAAATTTAAACCTAAGACCTCCACCAACCCATGTATCGTTGACATCAATGTTTAAGAAAATATAATAAAATCAAAATCAAAAGCAACTCCCTCTATGTGATTCAACAAATCATGTACAATTCATTTAAACCTATCAATATCAATACAGTGCCAACTAGTTATAAACTCAGCCCAAACTACTAAGTGCGTTTTGTTACTATGAAACCGCTGTGTCGACCAACTGCAACCAAGAATCTCAAGAGAACGCAAATTCAGCTGAGCATGCAGTCACACCATCATCTTTAGTAGCATAACTTCCAGTTACAAGAATTCCATTTATTTATTCAAATCTTGTCTTCTAACAACTATACCCAAGCAGAAACCCATACACAAGAATACAGCAAGAACATTGCCCACTTCCTAAAAAGTGATAATTCCCACTCTCCAGCAGCATTTCATCACAAATATCCAAACCCTATAAAACACCTCAAACTTGCACCCACTAGCTCATATATTGCAAAAACATCCAAGGAAACCAGCTATAAAATACATTCCATCAGCTGATCATAACAAGGCCACTTGTCTCTTTCATTCCCAAATGCCGCGGCAGCGGCCATAACTTAACTAAGCTCTCAATTCGCCTAAGTCCGTACATTGAGTTGGCTGCATGACCCTTCTTGCACCAGCTTTTCTCAATCCAGAGCAACAAAGCTAAAGGGTTACCAAAGTCAAAAACCGCAAACCAAGCTCTTTGGTGCTTCAAATTAACAAAAAAACTCAGAATTCAACCTAAGCAACATAATTTGAACCAATTCAAGTAAATGTTAATTCAAAGCAACTCGAACCCAAATATAGCATATACAAAATTGATTCAAACTCAAAACTCTAAACCTATGCAGCACTAATTGGGTCAAAAAATAAACTTTGATGCTATGGTACGCCTAATTGATCCAAAATAATCTACAATTCGCCAAACAAACACATGCATTGAAAATTGATCAAAATTTCAAGATGAAACCTAACATGATCGGAGGAAGTAAAATGAAAATTGAAAAGATCATAATGCAGTGGATGGGGAATTACCTGAATTAGGGATTGCGAATGGGATCGTAGAGAATGGGATTGGAGGTGGGTGGTAATCGAAACGAGGTCGTATGGGATAGAGAGGAGATGGGAGGTCAGGCGAGGGGTGCGATCTAATTATTTTAAAAATAATTAATCAATAAAGAGGGTTAATTGGAGACGAAGACGCCGTACGACACCGCCAAACACAAGGCAGTCTTTTGTCCGACCCGGACGTGGGTTGTATAAAATTATTTTTGCTTTCCAGCGGTGTCTTTCTCTTTCTATTTATTTGCTTTACCGCCAAAGGCTTCCCTCGGTCTACCCGTAAACTATTCCTTTTACTTTTTTTGTTTTATTGATCAATAATACTAAAATAACCAAATTTATAAAATTGAAAGAATTTCTGTTTTTTTTTTTAAAGAGAAATTAAATTTAGTTTGTTGATCTCAAAAAAATTTAAATTTGAATAAATGACTCAACAAAAATTTGAAAAATAAATTTGATACGTGGTGTTACTTTATAAATGGTGTTATTATTATATAATTAGATGTTTCTTTTTCTTGATTTTGCTAGCATATGATTCAAATATTGTATAATAATGATAGTGCATAGGTGATGAGTTTGATTAACAGATAAGGAGTCTAAGTTTGAAATTTTGGTACAAAAACTAAACCCAAACATGAATAAATCAAACTAAATAGAAGTCAGTCACAATTAATTCACTTTATGCAATTTCAAAATAATAAAACAAGACTTCTTTTGGGTATCCATAAAACAGGACTTTGATTACAACCCTTATCCACAAATATAGATGATACTATTTATTTTATTTCCTAACAAAGGACTCCAACTATATCTTATATTTTCTATTCAGGACATGAATTTCATTTTGCGTCAACTGAGGATTGAAACTTTTATTTTGTGTCAATTAAGGGCCTTGTTTCTTTTTCAGTTTTTATCTTAACTTTGGCCCGACATTGGACCCATAAAACTTTCACCAAATTCAGCAAACTTATACTGGATTTAAAGCTATGCATCTTCCCTTTACAACCATATAAAGATCACCGAAATCGAACCTCTACAACTCTATATAATCGGCCCCAAAATAGAGTCTCCGAAACTGTCTAATTTTTCAATTATTTTTTCAGAGGTCCAATTGGACAGTTTCGGGTACTCTACTTTGAAGTCGATTATCTAGAGTTGTAAATGTCCGATTTGAGTGATCTTTATATGGTTGTAAAAAGGAGATGCATATATTTAAATTAAGTATAAGTTTGCTGAATTTGGTAGAGATTTGATGGGTCCAATGTCGGGCCAAAGTTGAGATAAAAACTAAAAAAAAAAAAAAAAAAAAAAAACAAGGTCCTTAATTAACACAAAATTAAAGTTTCAGTCCTCAATTGACACAAAGTGAAATTCATATCTTGAATAGAGATATGAGATATAGTTATAATTTTTTAGCTAAAATTTTCCCTTTATTTTATTTGCTTTAACTTTTCCCTGAAAGGTACCATTTTTTTTAAAAAAATTAATGAACATAATAGAAAAACAATAAATAAGTACAAGTTTTTTTTAATTTTATTTTTTGCCAAAAACGCTTTTGATATCATTTCGCAAAAATATGAAAAGCTAAAGAGTCCAAAATGAAAAAAATAAAAATAAAAAAAGGTAAGGCGTGCTTGTAATGTCACCTAATGCATTCACATTTGACAGCTTCGTTTATAGATCTAGCTCAAATTACCACATTTGGTTGAATGTGGAAGAAGTTATTAGGGGCTTTTACTTTCAAATTTTAAATATATGATAAATATAAGTATATAACAAGAAAAGTTTTGCCTGAGACTTTTACATTAGTGGACATAACACCCATAGGATGCATGATTCTGAAATCTGAATATACACCCGAATCATGTACCACTATGCAAAGATATTCTCCTTACCAACAAAAGAGAAGAAAAATGTGCAATGATATTCATATTGGCTTGAATCTGTTGTCTTAATGGAAGATGGAAATACATGGATTATTCAAACTACTGAACACGCAGTACTGAGTATTGAACCCCAATATTCATCTTACAAAAGACACGACTGATCTAAAGAAAAGGGCAAGTGAACATAGGAAAGATGTTCCCATGAATATACATTATTTCATTTCATCACCATCAATTATCAGGCTTTAAAAGATCCCCCGGCTTTAACAAGGTCCTCAAGTGCCTTCGAGATCTGTGGCTCAGTCAAACCTTCCAAACGAATGCCCCTCTCCACGCCCATGTCTGTTTAATAATCAAAGGTAATGAAAGATGAAGCAATGGTGCAACAATCAAGTTAACAGCACGGAACATTAAAGAACCAGCAAAAGAACTTACATACCTTGAATAAATGTAAATTAAAGATAGGCAATATCATACCATGATCCATTATGCATACTGGAAAAATGCGGGTCATTAAGTACATGCATGGTGCACTTAGTTGTGAATGCAGAAGGTAGCATTCATCAAGTATTCATGCGAATACATTGCTGTTAATCCACACCCAAAAATGAAGACTATAGGTAAAAGTTGTTATCCACTAGGGTGATGGCATTGGCATTGGCAGGCAGACTCAGGTCTTGTCATCTCTAAGGTTGCTTAGCTGTAATGACCTATTAAACTCCCCATAACATCCATGATACTTTTAAAATCGAGAGCAAAGTCAAAACCTTGGGATTCCTAAGGGAGTTTCTTGCCAAAGAAAAGAAAAAAAGGGAAAAAAACATTGGCTCCAAGTTAAAATAACCCTAAAAACCAGATGCTGGAGGTTAGCTACAACAATCATAGTTTGACAATCCAACAAAGACATGTTCCGTTGTCAGTCATCATGCTCCATTCACTGTCCTAACTTAAATTTTAGTGTGGCTTTTCTTCCTGCTCTTGATCTCTGGTGGCATCTCCAACAAAGCAAGATAACTAAATTTGGTACCACCAATCAAACAGCAAGTAAAACTACTATATGCTGATCAGAGAAACAGACCAACATTTACGAATTGACATGAACTGTTGCTTTGATAAAACTTGCATCTCTTCAGACCCAAGAAAAAAGGAATAAAGCTTACATCTTTGAAACTTTAGTTTAGGCATTAACTTATTTTCAATTTTCAATAGTTACCAGTTATCCTCATTATTAGAGATTTCAGTATTGCAGCCTCCAAATAAAGCTTTAAAAACATGGTTTCAATCATACAAACGAAACGGTGAAGAAAAGAAACGTGCAACCAGTACATATTCAAGCTTGTCAATAAATGCTGTCATTTTAGTTCCTAGGCCTTACAGATAAAACCCATGTTCCCCACTGAACTTAAGAAACAATAGTAAAAGGTCTCAACCATCCTTTCCCTTATCTAAGCAGTTTCCACAACATGGGTAACTTTGTATGATCAATTTTCTAATTTAAAAGGGTAAATAAATCTGCTATTAAAAGAAAAGGAATCATAAATCTAGAATGCAAATATGTGTATGGCCATGGGAGAGCAGCTTATGAACCTTCACAAAATTGGAAGCAAAAACTAATGATGACACATAATATTTACATGAATTTATGCATTATAAATTCCAAAGGCACTGAGAAATGTTCAAAAAAACAAAACAAAACAAAACAAAACAAAACAAAGGTGGGGAAGAGTGGGAATTTACCATATCGAGCCCATAACTGAGGCTCAATCCCACTGCATTCACGAATCAAGATGGGCAATTTGGGATTCAATTTCTTGAGATCCTTGTAATTTTTCTCGACAAATGTTCTGCAAATACAAAGAGATTAACATTGTTATTGATGCTAGCAGTGATTAAGAAAGAAAGGGAATGAAAGGAGGACCTGGTGGGTGCGCTTGAAGGGGACGATTGGCAGAGTAGAATCCTCAGCTCCTTTAAGTTCCGCGATAGCTGTTGTCTCCAGGCCATTTTCTTGGTCTCTCGGTCTCGGACTCTCTCTGTCTCTCTCTTCTCTGCTTGGCTCACGAATGAAGAAGATTCAGGTTGTGCGAAGCCAAGGTTTTATGAGGTTGGTGACTTTTGGGTCAAATGACTTGTCGTGCAGTTATAAACGACATGACAACATGGGTCTTTTTTATTTAGGCTTATTTACACCATTGCTCCCTGTAAGATACACTTTTTTTCACTTTGTCCCATGAAACTTAAATCATCTCAGTTTGCCACCTGAACTTCACAAAGTTATTGCAAAAGACCCTATGCCGTTAACTCTGTCAATTTTTTCGTTAAAATAGCTGACGTGACACCTATATGGCATGAGTGAAACCTTTTTTTAGTTATGTAAAATCCATGTGGACAAAAAAAATAATTTTTAAACTAAAAATAATATGATCCATGTCAATTTTTTATAATTTTGCTTGTCTACATGGATCTTACATAACTAAAAAAGGGTCTCACTCATGTCATATAGGTGCCATGTCAGCTATTTTAACGGAAAAATTGACAGAGTTAACGGCATAGGGTCTTTTGCAACAACTTTGTGAAGTTCAGGTGGCAAACTGAGAGGATTTAAGTTTCAGGGGGCAAAGTGAAAAAAAGTCTATCTTACAGGGGGCAATGGTGTGAATAAGCCTTTTATTTATTTATATTGAATTTGTTTTTGGAGTTGTTTTATTTCTATTTTATTTTAGGTCCATTAACTTTAGTACCAAATTGCAATATTTTTTTATTTTAATTACTAAAACGTTTATATAATTTCACTTTAGATACTAAATTTCAGTTTAAGTATCATCTTTAAAAAATATGGTTATACCGAGCTGTGACTGTCTAACAGTCATAACTTTTTTATTGATTTGTTGTTTTTACAATATTTTCAAGGCTTAAACTTTAATGTTTAGTATTTGAATTATAGGATTTCATTTCCTAAACCTAAATCAAAAGCATTAAACCCTTATAAATTTTGAATTTTTATGAATTTGAAACAGTCACAACTGTATAACAAACCGATTTGTGATCTAATCCAAATTGTCTTGCTCAAGGTTAGTACCTAAATTAAAAAAAAATTAGTGTATTGTTGTCTTACTGAAAAACTATTGATATTTGATATTTAATCTTAATTTTCTATTTTATTTTTAGTTTTAGGTTTTTTTTTTATTTTCTTGTCCACATGGCAATATGTGGAAGGTCATGTGGCATGACATAGCAACATGTCAACATGTCAGATCCACATCACCACTTAACAAATTAATTAACATCTAATTTGATAGAGGTATGAAATTGCAACAAATTGGAAACATGAAGTATAACATTGCAAGATTTTATATATAAGGTACTAAATTGAAATTTGAAGCAAGCTTGAGGTACTGAACTGAAATTAACCCTAACCAGTAATACTAGATGGCTTATGACTTTCTTATCGGCAATAAGCTTGAAAAAGTTTTCAAGTAACTGTATTACGTCTTTGAGCATGCATGGAGCCTTTGATTATGTCTCAACAAAAATCCGGTTGTTGTGAATAACATATCAAAGCTACTTCGTCAGTTTGATCAGTATTATTAGTTTTTTTGGTATTAGTAAGTAAATGAGGCCTAGAGTGAGCCTAATAAAAAAAACATGCCACATTAACTTGATAGAGTTAGAATAACAATAATGTTTATAGTGCTACTCAATACTAACTAGCATTGAAAGTGGGTCTAATTACAATTTGGTCTCGTTAGAATACGCCAAGTTCCACTAAGATATTTGTTGCTTTATTTGCGTCGTTTTTGCCAGGATTGAGTTTTTTCCCCGACAGACCGAAAAATACCGACTGTCAAACTGTTTCAATACCGATGGTTCAGTAGTGTTTCTAGAATTTTTTATTTCGAACTCTGACCGAATTGTACCAACAATAATCAGAGTCGGAGCTAGTATTGAAAAATCCATACCGTCAGATACCGATACCTTCTTCTTCTACTTCTTCTATTCTATGTCATGTGCCTACTCAGTGCTCGTTGCAACACCGTCATCCTCCCACCAGTCACTCGCGCGAGTTCCACAAAAAATCTCTCTCTCGTGTGCCTGCTCGCTGCCCATCGCCCATTGTCGTCTCCACTTTCTCTCTGTCGAACAGTCACAACTGTATAGCAAATCAATTTGTAACATAATCCAAAATGTCTTGCTTTAGGTTAGTACCTAAACTAAAAAAACTTAATGTTTTGCTGAAAAACTATTGATATTTGATATTTAATCATAATTTTCTATTAATAAAAAGGAACAATTACTGAAAAATAAGTTTGTAATTATATATATAATTATATTTTAGTTTTTTGAAAATATTTTTATTTATGAAACTAAACATTAGTCTTTAAATTTTTAAAAAATAATTGAGAAACAAAAATAAACGGACTGGCCCAATCTATGACGGGCTCGTGCCGAGCTGGCTCAACGAGATAAAAAACTTTAGCCCAACTTGGCCCATAAGTACGGGCTGGACTCAGCTCGACCCACTTAATGACAGGCTGAGCCGGGCTGACTTTACACGGGCGTGCTAACGGGTCGCCCAGCCCAATGTACACCTCTACCCATACGGCCTTTATTGGAATCTAATCAAAACTATAAGGACCAAAACCATAATTTTGCCTTAAAAATGGGGTAAAAGCTAAAATAAAGCAAAAACCTTGAGAGCTGAGAGCCCGCAAAAAAGAAAGTGAAAGACAAAGGTCCGTAGAGAGAGAGAGTGAGAGAAGATATTCACAGATTCACAATCTCACTGTTGGAGAGAGAGAGAGGCTTGGTGGTGGTGGTGGTGGTGGTGGTGGTGGTGTGGGTCTGAGGAAGTGGAAGAGGGGTAGAGAGAGAAAGTAGGGGGAGAGATGTCAGACCTAGACAGGCAAATAGAGCAGCTGAAGAAATGCGAGCCTCTCAAAGAGTCGGAAGTCAAGGCTCTTTGCCTCAAAGCCATGGAAATCCTCGTCGAAGAGAGCAACGTCCAGAGGATCGATGCTCCTGTGACTGTATTATTCTCTCTCCCTCACTCTCTATAACTGCGAGCTCATTGATTTAGCTGGATTTAGTAAAATATGCGTTGGGTTTTTTTTTTTCTATTTTTTCTTTTGGGTTTGGTTGATTTGTAGGTTATGGGTTTGATTTGTTCATGGATATTAGTATTCGATTTGTCCCGGACAAGTGGGTTTGTCTTTTTTATTTTTTATTTTATTATTATTATTATTTTTTTATATTTGTGAAATTGTAACCTGAACTAGAACACATAAGCTTTATATGGTTTTGGATTCTAGTGAATAGATAACGCTCATACTTTTTCAATTGGTCTTTCATATCTTTATTTGGAAAATCAAGTGGTTAAAAGAACTACAGGTAGGGTTTAGGGGTTTGGAACAAAATATAGCATTAAAGTTAGCTATAATTAATTCTGCTGTAGGTAATGATAATGTATATTTCTTGCTTTAATGGGTTATGGCTGCTCTTTAAGCTGAACCTGTGTGTTTTGTATTTTTAGAATAATGAGCAGCCCTAATTTCACTTTAATTCTTGCTCATTACTTTATATTATGAGCTTGTTGGAGGTGGTGGAGTTGAATAGTTGATAAATGTATATTAGCAGGGAATAGTTTCTTTTGTAGTGAAGATATGGTGCTTTAAGTTATGAAATAAAAATCATGAATGTAGTTCTGGGCTTCAGGCTAACCAGTTATTGTTGTTACTGTATGTTTTGTTAAATAGATTTGCGGTGACATCCATGGGCAGTTTTATGACATGAAAGAGCTTTTCAAAGTAGGAGGTGATTGCCCAAAGACAAACTACTTGTTTCTTGGAGATTTTGTTGACAGAGGATTCTATTCTGTCGAGACATTTCTACTCCTACTTGCCCTGAAGGTGATAATCTGTATTCTTTACTTTGCCTGATTTTTTGGGCCTTTCGAAATCCTTCTACTTGCTCTTTATAGCATTAAGCAGGTTTATGGTTTTTATCTCTATTGCATTTGCAATTTAGCCATATTCTTAAGAGGTTCTAGCACAATTGTTGTTTCCATTGCTTTAAAGACAAATCCTCTATTTTAGGATCTGTTTGTTTTCAGTAGATTTTTGCGCGTAAATATTTATGTGGAAACCAAATTGCATGTCATGGATTTAGATTACACCTCTGGCTGGGAAACCACAAACGCTGTTTTTCATAGCCCCTTGTACTATATCTGATGCAAACGTGCTTTTGCTGTATGATGGAAACACCTAGGAAATACTCTGATTAGGTGCTTATATTTTGGTCCCTTTTCTGCCACTGTAGTGTTTCATTTGTTTATCAAATGATGGATGCCAATAATTTATAATTTGATTGGAGTAGTCTCATTTGTTTGAGGCCATACAGTTTATATAGATTATGAGCAATGTTGGATTTTGAGCATCATATAGATTATGAATTTTTCTCATGTTGATCTAGTCTTTGATGTTTTATTCATCTATTTCTTAATTTTTTTTACTAATTTTTTCAACAAAAACTTGTTTTCAACCAGGTGAGATATCCAGATAGGATAACACTCATTAGAGGGAACCATGAGAGTCGTCAGATCACACAGGTTAAGTGTCTGTAACTGGTGCCCATTTTTTAGTGCTTATCCATTCAGAATATTTACTGGTTATCCTTTCTAGACAGGTGTATGGATTCTATGATGAGTGTCTACGAAAATATGGATCTGTCAATGTTTGGAGATATTGCACTGATATATTTGATTACCTAAGGTTTGCCATTCTCTATCACATAAAACCCCAGATATTTGTCTTTTGAAGTTTAGAAAGGTTTAAATATTATGAAATGGAAATTTAGTTTCATGGTGGGCAATGGTGGGATATTATGACCTGTTAAATAAATCACGTATTAGTGGTCTAACCATCCTTCCATTTTGCATGAAAATGAAAGTGAGCCGCTAGGCCTTGGTTCAAGTAGCAGGTGTTGGGATGGGATTTTGATAAATTTTAGGATTCAACTTTTACGTATTGAGAAGGAAAGGAAAAAAAACTCCCTTCTAAATTTCATACAATTGGATATTGGCTCAAATACGAATGGTTTGTGCCATGTTAAAAAACGTGATAGGCTATGGGAATCAGAATTTTTTAAATTAATGTGTTAGATTCCTCAAGTTCTTGTCAGAAATCAAATAATCTATTTCTCTCACAGTAACTTTGCTTTTTAGTACTCAATCTCTCCACACTCAACCCAGCAGGTGCTCTTGTTTCTAAGTTTATCTATGTTATCATTTAGAAGCAAAAGCTATATTTTTCTTCAAAATAAATCTTTATACTCTAATATAGAAGCTATCTGAAGTTATTCTTCATCAAAATTGTTAATAAAGCCCAAAATTCAAGTATGTTATGTTTGTTTCTCTTTTACAGCTTTTGAATTTTGTTGGTGGTTTATTGCAGTCTGTCAGCTCTCATTGAGAATAAGATTTTCAGTGTCCATGGTGGTCTCTCTCCTGCCATTTCGACTTTGGATCAGGTCTGAGACACCATCCCTATTTCATATTATTAGTATTACTACCTTCCAATTAATTTTTAATCTCCAAGCCTTAGTTATTATGCAACTAACATGTTCTGTTTGGTAGATACGAACAATTGATCGGAAGCAAGAAGTACCCCATGATGGTGGCATGTGTGACCTACTATGGTCAGATCCTGAAGATATTGTGGATGGTTGGGGTTTGAGTCCACGTGGTGCTGGTTTCCTCTTTGGTGGCAGTGTTGTTACTTCATTTAACCATGCAAACAACATTGACTATATATGTCGTGCCCATCAGTTGGTGATGGAAGGGTATAAATGGATGTTTAATAATCAGATAGTTACTGTCTGGTCAGCACCAAATTACTGTTACAGGTAAACTAGCAATCTACAATTAACTTTTTCCCATTGTTCTAGAGTTGGAAGGTTTATATCAATGATTGGTCCATTGCAGATGTGGTAATGTAGCTGCAATCCTTGAGCTGGATGAAAATCTTAATAAGCAGTTTCGTGTCTTTGATGCTGCCCCACAGGTTTGCACATAAAATTAACTCGCAATTGATCTCCGCTTTTTTAGGAAACTTTGGTTATTTTGAGCAGCAGTATGGGACTTCATTCATGTTGTCTGTACTCTATTCTGAGTCATACACTCCGGATCTGGATTCCATGCATTTAGTTAAAACATGCACAGGTTCTTTTTACAAAAGGATTCTACGTAATATTGTAAAAACAATTGGGAAAGAGTTGGGATGCAGTACTTAGTGATTCAGACTATGAATTGGATCATATGGAAATAACTTACATTGAGTATGCTCAGTAACAATTTGTGCAATTCACAAATGTACAAAGAGTGACAATTCATTCAATGGCATGGACCTTTAGTGTATGCCTGAATTCTGCTTCGTTCTTTCTTTAATTTTTGTTTTCTCTTGAACCCTGGCCACACCTGTTGGCGTTGCATACCTGGTTGCCCCCTCTGGACAAAACACTTCTTGTCTTTCTCACCTTGTATTTTACACTGAGAGATTGTGATAATTTGCAGGAATCAAGAGGCACGCCTGCTAGAAAACCTGCACCAGACTACTTTCTGTGAGATTGGTAAAGTTTTGTTATTATCCAATGGGTTGATTGATGAACAAGATATACAGAGACAAGGTGGATGGATAGTCTCGCATGGCACACAAAGAAATTTATGGGTGAGCGTCTGAATGATCAGCTTCTCCAATGACCAGTAAGAGTTGTGCTTTTCTGTTCGTCGGCAGTTTGGATTGTTGGGTTTGCTTTTCTTGTATGCCTGCTGCTTCTACCATCTTTCATATTTACATGTGAGAGTAGTGTGCATTGCCTAGTCTGTCATGTGAATTGTAAAATCCTTTTCCTTGTGATTGTCAGAGCAGGGAGAGACAATGGGTCTTGGAAAGGGAGGCATTTGCTTCTATCCATGGGATCTGAATAGAAGGATTGTATTGGATTAGGGACATAGGAGAGGGGTTAAGTCCATGAGAAAACATTTATTTTTGGCCTTGTAGGCAATAAAAGTTCTTTATGATTATCTTTTTGTTCAAGTTTTTGTGTATGATATCTTAAGCTACGCCCATAGATCCCAATTTGTGAGACATTAAACTCGTGCATCCCCATGCACTTCCATGCGAGTGGGGTGCACAATAATTCATTAATAATTTAATACTCTATTCGCCAAACAGTGATAATTAACACTATTCGCCAAACAGTGATCATTAACAAAACGAGTCCAAATATTGCCACTCTATTCATATTTCTTCACCCTACGGTCAAATTTTAGAACTTATTAATTCTATTTGAAACAAAATCTCAGCCATTTGCATTTGAGGTTGGTAAAAATATATTTTAATACATGTTAACTGACATGCTTCTTCATGGAGCAGCTCAATGTTAGGGTTTGATTGGAGTCCTAGTATTTTTATTTTATTAAATTCATGCCCTTTTAATTAATTTTAACAAGGATAGATGTAATCAGAAAAATTTAAATTGTGGGTGAGAAAATAGTAACGGGGTGGACAACAGTGCCACTGCATGATTTTTCTGCGCAAACATGATCTCTAACGTGTAGCAACTTTGGCAAAGCCGAAATAATTTAAGCACCTGGCCATATTCCTGAAGCACCAAAAAGTTAAATAAACTACTCAAATTCTCTGGCATCGGATGCAACTGAAATTATAGCTCATCATCGGTTTTCCATTCAACTACATTCAAACAGGTGAAGATGTTAAACATTGTGGTCAAAACTGAAAGCATTTTACAATGCAACTGTCAAAAATCTGGAGTAACAAATTCAGTAGTGTCTTTTAGAATCTTCTGTGCGCGCCAAGAGACGGCCAAAGCTGTTTCTGATGTTCCAATCTGTAAAATTAGTGAAAATAGATATAAACTTATCAGTAGGTTAAATGACAAAAAAGAGCACCAAGTCTTATTATCTCAGTACAAAGTTGCACAAAAATGATAATGGTATGGTTTTCACAATTCATGTGCCAAACCAATGTAAACTCCCCAGGCAACTAAAAAATTGATAAGAAAATAGTTCTGTTTCTGAAAATGGAAATAGTAGTTTTCTAGATAGTAGATGCTTATATAAAGCCAAAGCCAGGTTAGCCGAAAAATAAGGCCAATATGATCTACTAGGCAGAGTCCACAAATCGTGGTTCTGGTCCCAAATTTGATCAAACAGCACAACCCCACCCTTGCATTGTTAAATGGACATAAACCAGAGGAGTGCTCACCTTGGTCTCCATAAGATAGTAATCTCGCCATAAGCTCAGATTTTGGTCGTAAGTTTCAAGTGCAGATTCATATAACTTCCGGGCATTTACAAGACTATCTTTATCACCATTGGATGCAAGATTTGATTCCAATTCAATGCAGGTCCTATATATAGCAAATCCAGGGTGTGGTAGAGCAATAAAGCTGCAATTAAAACACGATACAAGCTTAGAAATTATACACCAAACAATTTTGGTTGCAGTAATAATCTAGAGTTATTATGGATGTGAGCAATTCCTTGGGGTAAAAATCTAGCTCATAATCAAATGACATACTGCTTATATATCTCTCTAGCATGTCGAACTCCATCTTTTTGCAGAACAAAATTCACAATAGCAGAAGAGAGAGAAAATCCATTTTCACTGCCACCATCTTTAGCTAAAGATTTAAGAGAAATCTCAACCAACTTGTCAAAATAATGCTTTTGATTTGCAAAGAATTTGAGGGCCTGCAATATGAGGTAGTAATGTTAAATTGTTCTCCAAAGTAGTACCCAAAAAAAAAAAAAAAAAATTCTTCTCCAAAGATGCTGCATCAGCTAATTACTCGGTCATACTTGGAGTTCAACAGGAAGAGGGAAGAGTTGAAAGGCCTAGACAACATACCATTAGCCACAGGCTCTCAGCTTCTGAAATGGACACTCTTGTCAAAACATCGTTTAGAAGTTCAAAGATGGATTGCAGCTCAGCTTTACTTGCAGAAATAGAATCCCTTTTAAAATATCTAAGTTCTATTGATATCCTTAATAGCCATAACTGTGCTGAATTTGAAAGCTTTTCACAACAAAGCTTTTCTGCCAGTTTCCGGGCTTCATCCAGTCTTCCAAGTTGCAAATAAAATAAAATATGTTGACAGGCAAGATCCTCATCGATGTACCCCATTCTTTCAGCCATTTCATAAACCCTCAAAAGATGTGAAATATAAGTAGCACAGTGACTGACTAACCCAGAAGGCTTGTTTTCTCTTCTTAGAAGACCAATAGCACCTATCAAAAACTTTGCATACTGATTGAACATTCTGGCCGAAGGTAAAACTCCTATAGCCTCCTCATAAACCTATTCATAGCATGGCATCCAAGGTATTCATCAGACAATTATAGGCACATAAGACAATTACGGTCAGAAAATGCTTGTGCCAAATTCAGATTCATGCAAAACACATTATATTGAATCAACAGAAGACCACATAAATGATTTTTCTAGTTTAGGATTTAAGCAGTTTACATGCATTTATACCTGAATTGCTTTTTCCATTTGAGAAAGTGTGATTTCTTCACTCGTCTCCTGTGTACTTGCAGGATTGTATTCAAGTCTTGCAAGCCACTCCCAATACTCTGGTTCTGTTGAGAAGTCTCTCTTCATGTCACTTAGTATTTCATTATGCATTTCTTCTGAATTAACCAAGTCAGTGGCTTCCAAAATCTCCAAAAATCGCTTTCTCAGATTAAAACTAGAGGGAATAGCTTCAATTGCTCCACTGTATATGGTTCTTAGGATGCTCAAACCATGCTCTTGAAACTTACTAACTTTCTTCCTTGACTTCTCACTTTCTACATCTGACCCTTCATTATTTTCTCTTTCTTTGTTAAGGGGCATGTACAAATCTTTATTTTCTTCTCTCCACTGTTTCTCATCAGCACTTTTCCGATCATGGACCAGAGTGCCCTCCTCCTCTCCAAGAGCAACCTTCCGGGCCTTTAGTTTATTAAGGAACGTGAATTCCATCCGAAGATACTCTATCCATAGATCTTCTGAAGATTTGCAAGCTCTCAACCCATTTTGCATGGTATTACGGGCATTTTCGACATTTAAGTTATGGTCAAATTCCCAAGCTGCAGCATATATCCAAACTCCTGGGACCTTGGAGTGATGCCTCATTCCCATGTACAGGACCTGCAAAAAGACATTCCCCCTTCAACAATCCCAAATTTGACAACAGTAAATCTAATGAACCAAGTAAAATCAATTTTAAAACTTAATAGTTAAATGTATATGCTCATAGATCGTTGTAACATTTTAGGCGGGGCTGTGAGTATTACCTTCTTCATCCTATCCTGTCGTCGCTCTCTACAAAACTCAACGTACCGAAACCAGAGCTCAATATCGCCCTTAAACCTCGTCGTCGCCAGTCTATAAATATCATCGATCCTCCTAACGCTAGCAAAGTCCGAAACCGATTGCCTCATCTTCTTCTTGGTCTTGAGGCCCTGCTTTTCCAGCTCACGCATCACCGATTTTTTTCTGAGTCGACGGAGTGAGTCAAGTTGAGTCTCGTACTCGATGTAAGCAAGGTAGTCCTGCTTGAGTGGGCTTGGCCGCTTGAGCCGGTACTCGAACTTGCGGCGCTGCTTGACGATCTCAGCAATCTCTTGGCGCGTGAAAATCATGCGTCGCTCAAGATCATCGAGCTCATTAACCATACGCTCCAGCCGGTACTGGACTACGTCAGCCATTCTTTGTTAAGGTTTAGTGAGTTGACCTGATCAAACTGAGGCGAATGAAAATAAAACCAAATCAGATCAGGAACTAACCTAAAGCTCCCCCAATTAACCATTAAATAAACATATGGATAAAACCAGGAAACCATTAGTGATATACCACAGAATAAAAGAGTGCAGCAATAGTCCATATCCACACAGAACAATCAAGAACAAAAATGTTCCATGCAAGCTGTTCAGAAAGATATGCACACCACCCACTGCTCAATAAACTTAATCAGATACAAGCCTAGCACAATCACAAACAAAAAATAAACTATCAAGATTTCCATGAAAACAAATTTTTTTGAGGTAGCCTGATTATTAAGCATTTTGAGAGGGGGCTGAACTAGGAAAATCCCCAATTTTTCCAAACACTTATACATAAGTACCCATAATTCTGATAGAAATTTAATAGATTAAACAGAAACAACATTTAAAATCCTGAGAATAAATGTTCAATAAATCCACAAAAAGATTAACCTGAAAAGGCAACCCAACTATAGCAATCTGTACCTCAAATTACACACAAACAAAAAAGAAAGGAGCTTTTCAACCATCAGGACTAAAAAAAATCCACCTTTTCACCACAGACAAATGTGAAGAAACACAAAGAATAACAAAAGCGTAAGAATCTTATCATTTTCCGGGTAAAATTGGATACTTGAAAGATAACCCAAAAAAAAAATTTCTTTGTTTAGACAGAACCAATGTTCCGAAACGCCACAAAGAAGCTAAAGAATACGAACCCAGTAAAATTTATATAGAATAAACGCCGAGAAACATACCTATTAGCTTAGCTGAACCTGCAGTGAGCTCCTTTAGGCTGGAGCTGGATTGTGCCGGCTGCTTTGAACTGAGAAAAGAATTGAGAGAGAAGAGAAGGGCGTTGGCTTAGGGGTTTAGGGCTTAAGAGTATGGGTGGGGTAGTAGTGGGCTGCAGTTGGGCCTTAGTGGGCCTAACATCATAAACGTAGAATTGAGCCGAAGTCTTTCCCTCCAAAGCCCATGAGAAGCCAACCCTTGGTTTTGGTACTCTGGTTGCAAGACTATGTTAAGGTTCTAAGTCCGGCCAAGTGCCAACTACCCCTCAAATAATGAAGAAAAGTCCAAAACTTGAAGCAACTAACTTCTTCTTTCTTCGACACAAACACTTCTAATTCCCACCTGTTGCTCTCACAGCTTCACTGGTTCAGTTCACCACGAAACAAATTTTAGATTCCATCAAATTAGTTTTCTCAAAAACCCAAGATAGGATTTTTCAATACCACTCCTTGAGCAACTTGTTTTCGAGCTTCGATGGCCTCCTCTGTTGAAATTTGACTACTTTTTCTCAACTGGGTCATGGGTTTCTTCTGAAAATTCTTGCTTTGTATCATTTTCACTGCAATTCCATGTTATTTTCAATGCTCTAATCTCATGGTTGCGCTGTAGTAGGATTATTCTGCTATTTTCTCAGATGGGTTCCTTCACAAAGTTCATGGCTTCCACTATTTTCTTCATAGTTTTATCACTTTTTCTGGTTCATGCAAGTACCCAAGGAGAAGGGTTCATATCTTGGGTCATATCCAGTAAAGGTCTGGACTTTTCCAAGGACTTGCTGATAGACAAGGCAGTTTCCTCTATAATTCCACTCCAACTGCCTCAAATTGAAAAGTCTGTGAAAATCCCACTTGTTGGCAAAGTTCATGTTGTTTTATCCAATATCACAATATATAATGTTGATATTGCTTCATCATATGCGGAGACTGGTCATTCGGGTATTGTTTTAGTTGCTTCAGGAGCCACTGCAAATTTGAGTATGGATTGGCGGTATTCTTATAGTACTTGGCTAATTGATATTTCAGATAATGGGGGTGCCTCTATTCAGGTATGTAGAGCAACTCAGAAAGGCTGTTATTAACTTATTACTTTTCTTTTGCTTTAATTGCACTGAATTATGAACAAAAGGCATAGGATTATGGTAGACATAATTGAGTTATTTGCTTCTTCTTTTTTTTGGTCATTGTTTTCAGAAATTTGTAGTTCAATTCTATAGGCTTGAGATAAAATATATGCATCTCATAGGCCAGATGCCCACTTGGATAGCCACTCTGCATTTCTGACTTAAGTGGAAATTTCTTTACCTCTTTAGTGGAGCTGTACTGTCTTGTATACTAATATCAACATTTGGCTTTAATGGGTTTAAGTCTATGAAGTATGTTTCCACCTAGACAAAGAACTGCCAAATGGATAAGTCTCAGATTGGTTACTTTCTTGTGCAGTTCTTCTAGTCAATATGTTCAATCATTTCATATCACAAGTGAATTCGAAATGTGCCTTCATCTATTTCTTATTGACATTAGGGGGAAGCCTAACAGATTTGATAAGTGGACAATGAAATTACAAAATTATGCAAGATGCAATTATAGTGAACTATTAGAAATTTATAGTATGGAAAATGTTGTGGTCACTGTAATAAGCTGCAGTATGTTATGCTCATTCAAAGATCACTGAATCATGAGACATTTTCATTGAGCTTGTATTGTTGAAAGAAAAAAGGTAGAGGACTGAGGTCAGTTAAACTAAGATACAGTTGTTAAATGGCATACAAGCAGTGAGATGTATTGACATCAAAAGATATGGAGAAATATGACATATGCCTGGTAAATGATTTTAAAAAATGAACCAGTAACTGATATGAAATGACACTTGCAGTGGTAACCAGTTCTTAGAAAACTTAGTCTGAAGCTTTTTTCCCCCTCTTTTCTTGCGGTGTTTCTTCTGAAAAAGGTTGAAGGTATGGAAGTGGGCGTTACCCTAGCTTTGAAGGATCAAGAAGGAACTCTTGAGCTGTCTGTTTTGGAATGCGGATGCTACGTGAAAGATATGTCCATTAAATTAGATGGTGGGGCATCTTGGCTTTACCAAGGGTATGCAATCCTCTTAGTCAACTTTGTTCTGAAAAAGAGTTATGTGCCTCCAATATATTGCAGTTGTTTCCCTTACCTTCTCTTTCAGGTTAGTGGATGCTTTTGAAGGGCAAATAGTTTCTGCTGTTGAGGACAATATTTCCAAGAAAGTCAGAGAAGGGATAATGGAGCTTGACTCCTTACTGCAATCACTTCCAAAACAAATCGAACTGGATGATATTGCTGCTTTGAATGTCACTTTTGTGGACAACCCAGTGTTGAGTAATTCTTCCATTGAATTTCAGATCAATGGCCTATTCATGGCTCCTGATGATGATTTCACTGCCAGCTTAATCTATAAAGGTTCACCAGATCCTGTTCCCTGCAATGCTTCTGCTAAGATGGTTACGATGTCATTACATGAAAATGTCTTTAACTCGGTGTCCTTAGTTTTCTTCAATGTAAGTTTCTAATTTTCAACTCTGTTTTTTCAGATGGTACTGAACAATGGTCATTCATTTATTCTTTTTTTACCACTCTTTTCATACTCTTCCTATAAGGTCATCTAAAATTATTAAACTTCTATGTATCTAAATCTTACTTGATCTTTCCAAAAAAAATTCTTAGTTGACCAATTTAAATTGCCTTACAACTTACTGACATCGGCTGTGCCTGATTTGCACCTTCGTACCTTATTATAGAGATCAAGTTGCATAGTTGAACTAAAGTATCATTTTCCCCCTTATTTTTCCAGGCAAATTATATGCACCAGATTGTCAACAAAATACCAGATCAGTCCCTTTTGAACACTTCCGGATGGAGGTTCATTGTTCCTCAACTGTATAAGCAATATCCAGATAAAGATATGGATCTTAATATTTCTGTATCTTCTCCACCAATCATAAAAGTAGTAAAAAATGGTATTGACATTACTGTTTACTCTGATGTGACAATTGATGTTGTGGATGCTGATGAAGTAATACCAGTGGCTTGCATATCATTGGTATGCTTCATTGAAATGTTTGTGTCCTTTCATTTATTTCATGCACTTCCTTTTACCTTCACGCTTATTTGTTAATTCGATCTTGTTGTTTATTATGATTTTTCTACAATTTTTGATGGTGCAGGAGATTCATGCTTCATGTTCTCCAGAGATTTTGAGGAATAAACTAGCTGGTATTGTTAAGTTGAATGGTGCTACTGCATCTTTGAAGTGGAGCATAATTGGTAACCTGCACATGCGTCTAGTTCAGGTACATTTGTTTATTTAATAAGATGATTGAAATTATTATTTCAGCTTCTGAATCGGACACAAAATCACCTTCACAGAGCATTTTCATAGTGGTTTGGTTAGCAGAGTCAGTCTGTTAATCATAATGGAATAGAAACAGTTTTTATTAGGTCAAGTAATACAGACGTAATACATGCTGCTGGTGAATTTTTGGACCAGACCTCTTGGTCTTAATTTCTTGCTAATGGCCACCAACTGTGAGTGCTTAAGAACCCATTATCAACTGTTGGGGCAAAAGAGATTTAATATGTTTTGCAGAATGTTTTTAAGCATTTAGCTTTGATGAAAATGTGGCTTCTGATTAGTATTTGAGGGAAAACTGGTTTATTTTTTCCTGTTACATCGTCCTCTTGTACACTGCAGGCTGTATTGTCAACGATCCTCAAAACCGTCATCCTGCCATATGTGAACTTACATCTCTTGAAAGGACTACCTTTACCACTTCCTCATGGTTTTACACTGCAGAATGCTGAAACCTTCCCCACCAATTCAAGGGTTACAATATGCAGTGATGTTGCGTTTGCAGAATGATGACTGACATATCAGTGATCAGCAGATCGTTAATCTCAAGCGATTGTTTATACACTGTTTACTAGTAGGTATTGTTTGTTTTTCCGTGTACATCAATGTGTAATAGTAAATCTAATGCAAAGTCAAAAGCTAAGATTAGTTTTAAACGTTTGTTGTAATGCAGTTTTGTTAGGATTCTCTTGTAAAACTATGCTGCAAAAAAGGTTGTTTATTACAAATGGTTTTGACTCTTGACAAGCTAAAAGGCTCAAAGAATAGCGCAGGGGAAAACTGGATCACAAATTTATCAAGAGAATTTGACTAATTTAGCTTTCAGTTTACAATATATAATAAATATTAGAGATAATTACACGGTTGGTCCACTTATTATTTCATAATTCTACTGTTGGTCCACGAATTTTTTTAAGTGCCAAATGAGTTCACGAATTAACTGGCGTTTACCATGTTAGTCCATTCTGTCAAAATACCCCAAACAAGCTTTAAGTTTTGTCACATCGGGCGCACATGGAGAGGCAAATCAGTGATTTCATGTCCCCTCATCTCTTTTCTACACTTTCATGTGTTCTCCACGTGATCAAAATTGATGTCCATTTAGAATATTTTGACGAAATGGACTAAAGTGATAAACTTTAGTTAATTCGTGGACTCATTTGACACTTAAAAAAATTTGTAGACCAACACAAAAATTTTAAAATAATAAATGGCCTAAACGTGTAATTATCTCTATATATTAATTGTAACACATGTATTTGGAAGTTACTAGCTAGTAGCTAGAAATTATGTTCCCATTCGCATGTACTAGAAAATATGTTCCCATGCTCATTCAATATAATTATAGAAAATGTTTTTGTTCTTTTCTTTGAAATTTTTTTTGTAACATCGAAATGTAAAGTGTTTTTGTAATAATTTATAGGGTCTTAGGCCTCTTCATCCATAGTTAATTAATTTTGGGTTGGATATCCAAATTTCTTAAACTACAAGAGCAAACAATAAAAAGGAGAAAAAAAGAAAGAGAGACATAGAGAGGGAGAGTCGTCAACGGTAGGGTGGGCAAAGACCCAAATTAACTTTTAATTTTAATTTTAAGGGGAATGTTATCTATCTTTTCCACTAACTTTCTTCTTTAGTTGTTTCATTTTGCAGTGTAATCTTATGATTGTAAATGTTTATTTTTAAGATCACCTTTTGAAGATCATCTCTGCAAAAGATCAATCAAATTGGAAATTGTTTGGTCATGTAACAATTATCAGACTGTGAATCTAACTATTACAAAAATCGTTTGTTTATTTGATTACATTACTTAACAAAAAGATTTTCGATTTGATTTATTTTTTGCAGAGTTATCTTTGAAGGATGATCTAAAAAATGAGCGATTGAGTTATCATATAAAATTGTGTATCTAATTGTTATCAAAACCGTATATTTATTTGATGACAATTACATAATGAAACGATTTCTGTTGGTCTATTTTTTGCAGAGACAATTTTCGAATGGTGATCTAAAAACTGAATAGTTTCGATCATGAAACTATACTACAAAACGAGAAAAATAAAGTAGAAGGTCAATAAATGGTAAAAGTGGATTTTTAATTTTACAAAGAATATGAGGGCATTGAGGGGTAGGGTGAGCAAATTTGGGGTTATAAATAAAATTTATCCTAACAATAATTTTGTGGGACGCCCCTTAGGGTTAAGAGTATTTTGTTTGGCTTGTTGGCTTGTCCTATGCACACAACCATCGTTGGAAGCCCTAAAACACCGCCAATAGACTGCTTCCTTAGACTTTCCTTCACCTTTAATAAAAAGCCCTGCCTCCGCTTTCTAAGGCTTTCTTAGAACACCAGCAGGTCCAGCACAATTTCTTCTGCCATGGCCAAGAAAAAGGCAAAAGAAGACGGAGATGATAATCTGATGGAAAACCCTTTCAAGGCTACCAGTGAAGTCTTTATTGCGCTTCAGGTGCGTGTCAAAGCCTTGGCATTCTCTAATCTCCAACCCTAATTTTGTTAAAGAGCACTCCAACAAAGCCATTGAGAATCAGGATGTCTTCCACCAAAGAAGACGACTCATATTCACTGATGCGGCAAATAATTCCCGATGAGTTTCTCAATCACAATGATGCATATCTCAACCACGTTGACACTTACCACGATATTAATATTGTTGATGCTGCTCATACTGATGATGATAATGATTTAGTAGCCACTGAGATTGACTATGTTTTCAGTGAACTGACTTGTAATGCAGTTTACTCTATGTGTCACTGCAATGGCTTCTTGTTGTGTGAGTTAGATAAGATCATAAGAGGGAGGTATATCTGCTTAACCCAGCAACCGGGGAATCCAAGAAACTGTCGTTGACAGATATGAGTTTTGGGTCATGAAAGAAGATGGAGTGAGGGAGTCTTGGACTAAATTGATCTCCATGAATACCGCAGATTGTGACATATCTGGATTTTGGTGGAAATCTCATGATTTGTTGGTCTTTAAAGAAAGGTTAGTCATGTTCACTCTTGATGAAGAAAGCTTTCGGAAGCTAGCAATTCGTGGATTTCACAAAGTTGGTAATGTTGGGATTTACATGGAGAGCCTTGTTTCGCTTAGAAATCAACCAAAAAGTAGTCAGAAGAAGGTGATCGGTATATGTGCTTAATTTTTGTTTGTCTTTTTAATTAATGTTTCTTTACCAAACTACACATGCATTCAGTTAATAATCAACTTAACAATATACTATATATTAATTAGAGAACAATGCTCTAGTTTCACCCCTGGAGTAAATAGTATACTTGTTCGTTATGGTAGTTAACAAAACCATGGCATAACTAAGCTGCAGGTTTTCATGTGCATCAATATTCGCCATCGATCATAAGTGACCTACTGCTGTATGTCATGATTAATGATATATTTATTTTCGTGTCAATTATTTCTTGCCTAATTATATTTTCTATTTTTGCAATTACTTAACCACTTCTTTGAGATTCATCTTCCTCCCCCTGTGAAACTTGCCAACCCAATTAGGCCATCCACTCCTTCACCTTCCAATAAGCTAAAGCCACTTTAACCCTGCAAGCTCCCAAACCCATTTCTCAATCTTCACACCACCTCCTCACATTGCAACTCAGTGCCTAAAACATCATTCACTTGCAAAAGCCAAGTCAACCCATCAGACTCCTCTGAAACACCCACCAAAGTTCAACAACTTCATGTGTATGAGATCAACAAGCGTGATCGTGGCAGCCCTGCGTACTTAAGAGTTAAGATTGAGTCAGAAAGATGTGCGTTCCCTTGGTGATCTCGTCCCCTTCACAAACAAATTGTGCAGCGGTGACCTGCAAAAATGGATTGGAATAACAGCCGGAATATGTATTTTGATCCAATACAATCCCGAAATGAAAGGTGATCAATATGAAGCCATATACAGCTTCTACTTTGGAGATTTTTGAGCCATATCTGTGCAGGGGCCATATTTGACATATGAGGACACATATTTGTGTGTGACTGGTGGCTCTGGAAACTTTGAGGGTGTGTATGGTCAATGAAGTTACAGCAGCTTGTGTACCCCTTCAAAATATGTTACACATTCTATCTCAAGGGTATCAAAGACTTGCCAGAGGAGCTTCTTGGAAAGCCTGTGGAACCAACTCCAGATGTTGAGCCCATGCAGTCCAGCTGCTAATGCTCTTGAACCCAATGCGACCATTGCAAATTTCACTGATTAAACGATGATGTGTTTTTCTTTTCAGTTACTTTTCAGTTTTGGTTTGGGAAAGATGAATTTTATTAGAGAAGGTTAAGGGGTCTCAAATTATAATCTCAAGTCTTAATAAATCAACAATAAACCTTAATGTCTTATTTCTAATCTTGAGGAGCTAAAACCACATCATTAAACATTTCGTAGATGTCTCTCCTTTGTGTGTTATAGACAACACTTGGGCTACAACGACCGACTGAAATACACAATTGTTCTAAGTGTGCTAGTCAGCCCAACAACAGGTTTAACAAAATGAAAAGAATTGCGTGACAAATTGACAATGAATTGTCTGATAATCCATCAAAGCTGAACCTTGATTTGCAAAACTTTGCTGACATTCAGAACATGCTTCATGCTGCAAGTAGTCATCAATCAATTCACACTTGAAAATGGATTGACAATGTCATGCAGGCATACCATGCATTCATCTTTTTGCTGAGAATGGATTCAATGATGTTTGTATTTCTTCCAGTGTTCGCCCATTTGTCTCCGGTACCAGTTTTGCAACAAATAGAACAGTTACACCACAGACGCTTGAAAACATGAAGAATGTTGCTAGAAGAAGGGAGAATAAGATATAACATGTAAGAGTGTCTCATGACTCCAGACAGAAAATATAGGCGGAAAAAAATTAAACTTTGTGGCATTACCTGCTGAGTTCCAATCCATTAAGAAATTAAAAGCATATGAGACAATCCAAGAACCTAACCAGCTAACCAATGTCACCAGACTTCCAGCTGACCCCTTCATGTTTATGGGAAATATCTGAAATAGAAACCAACTTTGAGAGAAGCCGGAACATATATGTCTGCCATGACTGAACTTCATTTCTACTATTTCTATTAAAAATGTGGTGGTCATGCTTGTTAAGGATAACCTACCTCTGACATTATAACCCAAGGAATTCCTCCCATTCCTAACGAGAATGATCCTGTATATACCTGATTGCAGGTTTCAAAAAGGTCGAGCAATACGTTAAATCTGTTGGCTTTTATCAAGAAGTAAACCAAAAAACAAAACAAAAATCCAAGATACTAAAAACAGCCTTTGAGATTCGGGTTAATTTGCAATACCAGTACACCAACAAGTGCCAAAATGGGAGTGACCTGCTTCCATTGTTGAAGGTTCTACACATGGTATACTTCATTCTCTCAAGAAATAATTAAAAATGAAAATAAGAAATTGAAAGACGGCTACATTTTGCTCTAGAGGAAACCTGTAACAAGAATGACAATCCCACAAGGAGGCAACCTAAGCATGTTCCTGCTGAAGATACCTGTAAGAATTATCAGACTTTTCAGCACTGGATTTTCATTTAATCCCATCACTAGTCCCTAGACCACAAGTCTCACTTATAGTACTTACCAGCAGAAGGGGACGTCTTCCAGATTTGTCCATTAAAATTACACCCAAAGTTGTCATCGGAATCTGTAGAAGACTAATTGTAATGAGCAAGAAGAAACAATCAGAAGCCAACATTGGAATTACACTAAGATAATCAAGAACCTGGACAGCAACCATAGCTATAGTCCCAACACTATCTGAAAACCCTGTCATAAGCCAATAAATCATTTCATTCACCACCGGCCTTCTTTTGGTTCTAGTTAAATACATAAGTTTAATTTGGAAAAAAATGAGGCCTTCGCGTACCAGCTGAAATGAATATAGCACTTGCATAAAAGGCAATGCCATTAACCCCTCCAAATTGTTGCAGTACCATCAGGCCAACTCCCACCTAATGCGATTCTGATTATGATAAAAAGATAATACAGAAAAGAATGAAAGATGTGAGAGCAAGGATTGACTTAAAAGCTCACAATGAGTGAATGAGCATATCTCCATTGAAATAGGTCAAGAATGCTTGCTTCTGAGAGCCGCTTCAGAGTTTCTGTATAATCCTACAAGAGAATAGAAACATACATTATCCTTTTTCCATGCTAATACACTCAACATATTTGTTCTTTATTGTAAATCAGAAACAAATGAATTACTATCTCATTAATATACTTATTCAAAACTTACTCTAATCTCAGCTGCTTCTCTAGAAGTATCAGCATTCTTCCCCCTAAGGTGCTGAAGAGCAGCTTCACACTCTTTCTCTCGACCAATCTTTGCCTGAAAATGGTCTCACAAGTAGAGCATGATGTCAAAGGTTCCTCAACTTTGCCATATCATCTCAAAAGAAAATGTTACAGTTGTTCATTAAAGGACAAGAATTTGACATTATTGGGAAAACCATGATGATACAATTGAATACATCACTCACCAGCCATCTAGGAGACTCTGGGATGAAGAAGAGACCTATAATCTGTACAGCACAAGGAACAGTTCCTGAAATTTAGACAAAAGAAACCACTGTCAAATACTTCATTTTAATTTTCTCCCAAATTCCTTAAGTTCCACAGGAAGGTAAATTTTTGTGATGATCTTATAATTGGTCGACTCCTCTAGATTGCACTTTTAACGCATAGAGGAAGAGGAAGAGGAAGTTACCAATAAGAGCCAAAGCTCGCCAGTTCACAAAAGCCCCAATAAGATATGTTAGTGACGCGCCACAACATATCATCAACTGTAAAATCAGAGGTAACTGGTGAGCAGGTGAATAAGCAATGGGTATCTAATAATTTCCAAATTCTTGAATCATGATACATTGATACTTGTGCTTTACCTGATGAACTGTTGTAAATCCTCCCCGCAGATTCTTTGGGGTTATTTCTGCTATATACACAGGCACCTGTTTGTAATCGAAACATTAATGCTTTTATCTGGCACTCGAATAACAATCTTATATGAGTTGCAATCCTCACACAAATTAATTACCACATATGAAAGAAGCCCCATTCCACATCCTACCAACAATCTTCCAAGGTCAGCCCACCAAGCAACCTTTCAAGAAGCACAAAAGATTTAAAACATGAACTGAAACCAAGAAATTCACTTCTTCGAATTATAAGCATTATTAGCTTCAGCCCTCTTGTGATAATCAATAGCAGAGGGCTATGCATGTGCAGCTTCCACTTTTGAAGAAGAAAAACTACAAGGTCAGTTACCACAGAGGATTGTATTCAGAAATCTTTCAAGTGAAACTAGTGGGCATGAAAAAGTCATCCCCCCCCCCCCCCCCCCCACCAAAAAAAAAAAACTCTATGAAGACATTTGAAAATAAATTTTACTTCAAGTATCCAGTTATTCTACTCTGCAATTATGCAAAGCATAAACTAGGAAAATGGAACAGCTAAAGAGAGAAAGGATGCAAAACCTTAGAGAAAGCTATGGCTAGCCATCCCAGTAAGCAGAATATCTCTGAAAAGCCCATTGCCTGCTTCACAAAACAGCCCGAATTAAGAAAAATTGAAGAGTTAGTAGTCGGTTTGGTATTAAGATACTAGAATCTTTCTAGAAATGACAAGAGGGCAGTGGAAGAAACTTACACCTCTTCTACCTATGTAATCTGCTATTCTCCCACTTGCTACTGCACCTATCATTGCTCCAATTGTCAATATTGAACCGAAAAGTGAGTACTGCAAAATGACTAGTGACCATAAGTTAGAATATCACAATGAAAAATGCATGAGGCAAGTATTAGAGGACTTAGCACAATTTTTTAACAAATCAATATAACAGATTTTTTTTTTCTTTTTCATGATATTAGATACCAAAGGTCACACACACTAGTCATGATCCATAACTTAGAGTACCACAATATATAGACTACTGTTAATATGAGCATCACACAAGATAGCAGGGGTTTGATCATAAAATTTCAAAAAGAAACAAGGAAATTTAAGAATGTGAAACCTCAGCCACTGTGAGGCCCAGATCATCCATGACCCCAGAACGAGCAGGTGAGGAATATCCCACCTGAAAACCAATCATACACCACTGGCTCAGTCCATTAGTAAAAACCAATCAAACTGCTAGGAATATTTCAAAGAGACACCAACCACCATATCTCATCCCATGACACTACAACATATATGTTTATGTGGAGACTCTTGTGGGCATGGTGTGTCCAAACAGAGCGTGATATACATGCGCCAAAAGTGAGAGTAGGGGTTGGTCAAAGACTCAAGACTCATACTTACAGCAGACCCAAAAACATAGGATCCAGACACAGCAACCAGGGTGCTGAGCACAACCATAGTCGTGGCTGATGATGAAGTTTCACCTTCACTTTCTCTTTGTTCATTACGAGCACTATTGCTGCTGCTGCCAACAAGCAGAGGCTTTGAAAAGTCTCCTTCTATGCTTTCCCTTCCCATATCTTCTTGATACTCCTTGAAAGACCCAACAAAGAATATGAGACTGAGAAGTGAGCTTGAAGATCAAGTAAGAAACACAAACAAGAGAGAGTGAGGGGGTGCTTTTGTCGTGTCATTAACGCTTCTTCCAACTCTATATGGTGGAAGTTGTCGTTTTCTAGTTTATTACACATTAAACTATCCTCCCTGTAAAGTCAAGGAAAATGATTTTTTCTGTTTGGTGGCTCTTCGGTCATGGGCCTCATGGCCCATTTGTTTTGGGTATTTTGCGCTTTTGGAAAAGTCGTTCTCTTTTTCATTTTATTTTATAAAACTGCTAAATTACATAATAGAAGCCTTTTTAGTTTTTACTAGGTAAAGGCTGTAAAGCCGTAAAGGTTGCGTTTTTATCTTTCACCAAAAAAAAAAAAAAAAGGTTTGATTTTTTGGAGGGAAAAAGACATGATTTGAAGTGGGAATAGAAAAGAGAATCCCCGAGAAAGGAAGAAAATGCCAATTCAGAAATTGGCTTGTAAAAGATATTTGATTAGAAATCAAATCGATGAGCCATATATTTATGTCAACTTCATTTTAACTTCAAATTTTTTCAAGTGAATTTTTGGAAATTCGATTCTTTACGACTTTACGAGTAAGAGTTATGAGATCAATCGTTTTCCTATCAATGCTCCATCAATTAAACAGTATAATTATGCAGGTGTCATATCATTCTGTTATGATCATCAAAGCCTTACTGCCACTATACCATAGAAAGTGATTAGATGTTACAAGAGAGTGGCATGGACATCCTATTAATTAATGTAAGCCAGCATTTGGGTTTACAAAACAGTATCTTCTTTCACAGCATGGATATATATTTTCATCTTATTAGAGAAAAATGGGTGATTGATGCTTGTATTTCTTCTAGAGTCCTCCCCTTAGTCTCCGGCACTAGCTTTGCAACGAACAGAATAGTGAAACCGGCCATGGCTGAGAAGAAGAAAAATGTTCCTGAAGTAGTGTGACCAACTATTAGTAAACCGAAGAAGCAAGAAAGAGAGAGGAAAAAAAAAAAGAATGGTGGGGACTGGGGAGTGGGTTGTTGATTGAGATACCTGCTGAGTTCCATTCCATCATAAAATTGAAGGTGTATGTCATTAGCCAAGAAGAAGACCAATTTACCAAACTCAACAGACTTCCAGCAGAACCTTTAATGTTTATGGGGAATATCTGAAATGGAAACCATCCAGTATTTGTTATAAAAGTTTATCGTTCTCTTAAATTGCAGGTAACAAATTAGTGAAAGCACACAAGGGTCAAGAACAATAATGCTACCTACCTCTGACATAATAACCCAGGGTAATCCTGCCATGCCCATTGTGTATGATACACTGTAACCCTGAATGCAGTAACAAGGTTAACTTGAAGTATTGCTCAAATGATCTTTTACTCCTTAAAAACAGCTCAAGTTTGAAAGGTGAAGTCACCAAGCAGCTAATCATATGACTTCAAGCCTTAAAGTTGAAGATGTGCTTTGAAATATTACCAATTGCAAAAGACAATGTATGCTTCAAGCCTTAAAAGAAAAAATGACTGTTTGTAAAACAACCTTTATGCCAAACCTATCCAAATTTAGCTAATAAACTATGGATATTCAAAGCCCTAAGATTCGCACATGAATTTTGTTTGTTAAAGCATGATGAAAGGAGACAAAAGATGTGGCCAATTTTTCCAAGAGAAAAAAAAGGAATACTTGTCTTTTAGTTATATTGTATGTACCAGCATGCCGATAAACACAAAAATGGGAGTGAGCTCCTTCCAATAATCAAGGTCCTGCAATAACAAAAAGATGTACTTCAAAGTATGATCATCTGTAAGTGAAGAAAACAACAACACACACAGAGAAGCATCAAAATTTAGTTTGAGAAGAAACTTGAAAGATGAATGCCAAGCCCACAAGAAAGACACTCAAGCACATTCCCGCAGCAGAAACCTGCAAAAATTTGGTGACTTCAGTGTGGAATTATTCATATTCAACATAAAAAAGTAAGGTTCTTTTCCAATCTCACCATCAGAAGTGGTCGCCTTCCGGATTTATCTGTCAAGAGCACACTCAATGCAATACTAGGTATCTGTGAAAAAAACATCTACACATTTGAGATATGCATCAAACATAACTCTCTATTCACTTGAACTTTTGAAACTTATGTACCCCAACAGCAGCCATTGTTATAGTCCCAATGCTACTTGAAAAATCTGCCAGAAAATGGATATGAAATCATGTTTTCTGTTATATTGCCTTTAAATATATGAAGCAAATTTTAAAATCTTTTGATTTACCAGCATCTATAAATATAGAGCTTGCATAATAAGCTAAAGCATTGGCCCCCCCAAATTGCTGCAGTGCCATCAGCCCAACTCCAACCTAAACCGAATCAAATATGCATAGAAAGGTCAGACAGATAATGAAAAGTGAAGGTTAAAAAGTAAATAATTTTTTTATTATATTTCTTTTGAGGCAGCTTACAATGAGTGAGTGAGCATATCTCAGCTGGAACAAGTCTAGCATTCTTTCTGACTGCTGCTGAAAGATTTCTGTATAGTCCTGCCACAATATGAGAGCACATTTTATCTGTTTGAGTGTGCTACCAAACAGATGACTTTTCAAAGTAACATGAAGTTGGAGCTTGGAAGGTTACCATGATATCAGCTGCTTCTTGAGATATATCAGCATTCTTTCCTCTAAGACGCTGCAGAGCAACTTCAAGGTCTTTCTGTTTACCAATTTTGGCCTGCAGACAAGTGTATCAATCATTCGAACATTCTACTTAAAAATTTTCCGCAGCTGGATTTTTTTTAAGTGAAAAGACAATTGTATGCTTGTCCTGTTGGCATAATAAAAGACTAGAAATTTAAAGAGTCTTGGACTCACCAGCCACCTTGGAGACTCTGGAATGAAAAATAAACCTATAATTTGTAGAAGACATGGAATAGCACCTGAATATAAAATCTATAACTATTAAGTGGTTGGTTCAATTTTGATGCAAGAATCAAATAAATGCAAGGTATGACTAGCAGGTTATTTACCAATTACAGCCATGGTGCGCCAGCTTATGACATTTCCAACGAAAAACATCAGTGCTAGGCCACAGCTAATCATCAACTGTGCACTTAGTGAAATATAGGCTAGTAATTAGAGAAGGGGTAGTAAGAGGGGCACAAAGGATAATGAATTAGGCACTCTATCTCATAATTACAACAATTTAGTATAATTATACCTGAGTAGCTGAAGTAAACCTTCCTCTAAGATCCTTAGGTGTTATTTCTGCTATGTATACAGGTACCTGTTTATGGATAATAATTTGATCATAGATTCATAATATATGCGTTATATGGATAGGTTATAAACAGAAGTTATTGCAATTTTGCAATTACCACGTAGCAAATTAGACCGACACCAAATCCCAACGACAGTCGTCCACAATCCAGCCACCAAGCACTCTACATCAATCAATGAACTCAACTACTGATTGAATCTATAAAGAGCGGAACAACAAAAGCAGGAGGGGAAAAAAAACATTGGCTTGGTTTCCTACCAATCCTCAATAATCTTAGGTTTGAAATTCCATTTTTTTGCTAAACCATAAACTTGCACATCCTTATGTTCATATGTATATAGTGATGGAAAAAAGAAGAAACCTTTGCAAATGCTATAGTGAGCCACCCTGCAGTACTGAATATTTCAGAGAGCCACATTGTCTGCTTGATAAATTCAACAGGAGAAGAACAAGAAAGTTTTAGATAATATAATTCAACAACTGAACCAGGGGTAGAGATATAAAGGGTAATGCAAAACTTACACCTCTACGACCAATGAGATCTGTTATCTTCCCATTTACCAATGCAGCAATCATTCCTCCAATTGTCAATATTGAACCAAAAACTGAGTACTGTAAAATGAGAAGAAAGTTAATCAAATGCAGAGAACTAGAAACTTAAGATCCTAAAATCTACTTAATATATAAAGGCAACATCCCATTGCATTGAAGTTCAGTAAATTGCACAAATGAACAAAGAGGAGCGAGGAGCATACAAGAAAACATAAATGTTATTCATCATAAATTGATCAAGAAAATATATGCATGCTATTGATGTAATATTAAGTTCACTGTTAATGGTAGTTGTACAACCTTTTTATCATCTGCATATCACATTCCAAAGAACCAAGACTTTTCTTTAGTATTCGAAATTGACAAGAGCAAATCCATGTTTGTAAAGTTCATAATGGCAAACTTTTGTTAAAACATAATACATTATATGTGCTTTGCACACGCTTGCAAAAAACTAAAAGGAAGAAGAAGAAAGTTAAAATGGGATGATAATGTTTTTAATAAAAAAAAAAAAAATTACTTGAACTTACTCCTGCAACAGTGAGGTCCAAGTCTTCCATAATCCCCGATTGAGCAGCTGATGAATATCCTGTCTACAAAACATTTGTAATTGTATACTAGTTCAGACTCAGCAAGTGATCCTACTTGTAAAATTTAAGTCTAATGCTTGAACAAAAACTCTGTTACACTATTTATCTCATAATTTTCAAATGCTTGAGCAAAAATTTGTCTCTCTCTCTTTTTTTTGGGGGCTCAGCCATTGTTTTCATTCATCATTCTTCACACTTCTTACATTTTCTTCTTTTTTACTTTCCTTTTCACTTTTTTCTTTTCATCCAAAAATATAATGAATTTGATATCACCACTGTACCCCAAATGAGAGGCCAAAACTGTTTAAAAATAAGAAAAGACCAAATGAGAAAACAAAAATTAATATGTTCATTTATAGTGTGAATGAGAGATATTATGGCAAGTCCACTTACAGCACACCCAAAAGAGAAGGAGCCACAGAGGGCCACCAAATTGCTGAGAACAACAACACGGGTGACTGAGGAGGACCCACTTGGCGTTGTGTCTCTGCAATCACCAGCCCCATTGATACCACCATTGGATCCTTTTTCATGGAGCACAGACCCACTTAGTAGTCCTTCTTCCATGGTTTCTCTGCCCATGTCTTATTTTCTAGGAAGATGGTAAGTAAGAAAATTATAAAGAAAAACAAAAGAAAATTGATTGAGAAGAACGAAAAGCAAAAGGTTTACATAATGGTGCTAAGTTTGTTGAGATTTATATAGCATGAGACTTTCAGATGAGTTTGCTTTTTGAATAATAAAAAAAAGGGTCACGCATAAACATGAATTTGCACTCCTCTTTATTTTAATTGTTATTATTCATTACCTTAATGATCACGGGTTACTCATGAATTTTTTATTGTGTGTGTGTTTTGTTTGATAATTAATCAAGCACCTGTGGTGTGGCCATTAAAATATATTCAGACAATTTGCTAATTAGCTTTTAATTTTGTTTGTAGTGCACAGAGTGTTCTGCATATGGCAGAGTGTAATGCTCATTCTCATGTGATTTTAATTATTGCTAAAAGTTTAAGTATCTTCTTTCATAGCATGGATAAATGGAATCCTCAGACACTTTTGAGGATTATGTTAATGATTGTACAATACAAGAATCAATATTACATAAGGAAACTAACTCTGACTTAGGATACAAGAAAACATTATCTAAGCAGGATTGGCAGCATTCTCCTTAACCAACCGGTAGAGGAAACCGAATCCTGATTACCTTTTACTTTTTTATAAAGGGACATTTCAATTTCAAACAATAATTTTCCTTTTTTTTTTTTTTTTTTTGCAAATTCCCCCAACGCATACATATATATACATACATACAAGTTGATGTACCTTGAATATATAACAAACTCACATCCACTTTCCAAAGCTTTCTTAAGGTTTGGAGTATATATAATAGCTAGCAGTGCTTAAACACAATTTTCTTTCAAGAAAGATGGAACAGGACCAGCTGATGATGGGAAACCCTTACCCTAACGACCTTCCATCCGATATCATAGAAGATATTCTTTCAAGGCTATCAGTGAAGTCCTTATGCCGCTTCAGGTGTGTGTCAAAGCCATGGCGTTCTCTTATCTCCGACCCCAATTTTGTTCTGATGCACTACAACAAACCTTCTGAGAATGAGGATGTACACAAGCAAAGACGAAGAGTCGTATTTACTGAAGGGGAATGTAAATGCCCTCGCTCTATAGACCTCGATGGGTTTCTTAATGATCATTGATATTACTGACCCTACCGATACCAATCATAATTATTTAGTCGTACGGTCGTACCAGCTACTAAGCTCGACTATGTTCCTAGTGATCATATTGACATTTGCCTTATGTGTCCCTGCAATGGCTTGTTGTTGTAACATTTATATAGTGAGTTATATTTGGTTAATCCGGCAACAAAGGAATCCAAGGAACTACCAATGCCACCATAACACCACTTGTGTGATGGATATACCAACCTATTTGGGTTTGGATATGATTATTCCACTTATCAGTACGTACAAGGTGGTTAACGGGCAGTTGTATATAGATGAAGCGATTGTGTTTAGTGTCTATACTTTGGAAACCAATTGGCTACAGATTGAGAACGGCCCTATCTTTCCCTATTATCCTGCATGATCTGCATGTGGGATCCTCCTGAATGGAGGTCTTCATTGGTCGGTGAAAAGTCTCAAAGGCAGCGGCAGCCATGATGATAAGTCCTCGATGATTGTTTCTTAATTTCCTTTTAGAAGAGGAGGAGGTTCGCCAAATTCAACTGCCGGATGCATACTCCACCTGCGAGCCTTTTGAGATACAATTGGGGGTCTTCAGAGAAAATTCGCTATATGCTACACGTACTATATGGTATTTATTCTGGAGAAACAATATAGAACGAGTTTTGGGTGATGAAGAAATATAGAGTAAAAGACTCTTGGACTAAAATGAGCGTCTCCGTCCCATGTTGCGGATTATCACATTCTGGGTTTTGGACAAAATCTCTTCATTTGATGGCCTTTGGACGAATTTTAGCTTTGTACAATTTTGATGAAAAAAAGCTTCGGAAGCTATCGATTCCTGAAACTTATCCTGGCTTTCTTAATATCGGGATCTACATGGAAAGCCTTGTTTCCCTTAATATTAATCAAGAACAACATACATGAGCAAAAAATGAAAATAGGAGATTGAGGTTAAGATCGAAGATTGATCAATACATTCAATTTTTTTTTTGTCAATTAAATATTGCTATATATAGTTTTATTTTCCTTTTGCCTTTATTAATTATTGTTAGATACTTACTCAGTATATGGGAGACAGAAAATTAAACCTACCTTGTTGGACAGAGTTTAATTTGTGGTATGAAAGAATATCTTCTATGATCTCGGATGGAAGGTCATTAGGGTTTCGGTTTCCCATCACCATGGTATTGTTCCATCTTTCTTCACAACAAGAAAAAAAAAAATGAGACATTGAGAATGACTCTTAATGATTCTCTGATTTTCTGAAATAAAATGTTGGGCTATTCAAAACGTGCTTTTAACTTAAGGAGCGAGCCTCCAACAATATTCGGTGAATTTTGTAAGAGTGCTTATATTTCCACCTCATGTCATATTTCCTCACTCACTTTATTTTTTTATCTTTTGTGTTTGAGAAGTAGCAGGGATTTGTTGGCGTCAAGTCTAGGACCAATGGAGGGTTGGCGCACCTTCCATCGGTGGGAGTGCCGGTGGAGAGGGGAGAGGGAGAGGGAGAGGAAGAGGGAGGGAAGGGAACCAGAAACGTACGTTAAACATGGGTTTGGGTATTTTGTTTTTATTTTTTTATAATTAAAGAAAATTAGAAGAAAAAAAAAATTAACAGCAGAAATCTTTTTGATTGATGTGGCAATACACCTAAGTTGCCACATAAGTCATAAAGTGGTTTAAAATTATGGTATAAAAAGTGATAAACTGAGTTAATTAGCTAGTCATGTTATCTAAAAGGATTTCTTAGGGTTTGGAGTATTAAGTGCAGTCAAGCATACATTTCTTTCCTTTTTGTGAAGACATATACGTGGGTCGTAAGGCACAAGAAGATGAAAGACCACCTGCTGGGAAACCCTAAAGGCCTCCAATCAGAGATCATACATGATCTTCTGTCAAGGCTGCCAGTGAAGTCCCTACTCCGTTTCAGGTGTGTATCAAACCCATGGCGTTCTCTAATTTCCGACCCCGAATTTCATAAAATGCACTCTAACAAAGCCATTGTGAATGAACATGTATTCCACCAAAGACGAAGAGTCATGTTTAGTCTGTCAAGGTTTCGCATTCACACTTTGGACCTCGATAAGCTTCTCAATTATCCTAATGATGCATTTTCTAAAACTGTTGTCACTGAGCTCGACTATGTTTACAGAGATCTGATAAAAAATACATCAGTTCGCAGATGGGCTTGGGATCCCTGGGTGTTATGCTGCAATGGCTTGTTGTTGATCAATTTTTATGGAGGAGGGTTATATTTGGTTAACCCTGCAACCAGGGAATTCAAGAAACTACCAGAGACACCAGGACACAAACACAACTGTTATGGGTTTGGATTTGATCACTCCACTGATGATTACAAGGTGGTTAATGGGAGCCCCTTAGAGGATGAATCGGATGATGATGGAATTCTGTTTAGGGTCTATTCGCTGAAAACCGGTTCTTGGCGATTGATATTTGACAACCTAATATTTTTCTACAAAATTCTTCCAAATAGTTATCATGGGACCCTTCTGAATGGAGGTATTCATTGGTTCATGAAAAGAGTCAGATGGAATGATCAATCATCCTTTGTTATTGTATCTATGCTTCTTGCAGAGGAGGAGGTTCGAGAAATTCCTCTGCCCCTTGGATATTCCATTGACAGTCATTTTACAGTTCTAGGGGTCTTCAGAGAACATAGACTATGTTTAACACGTGATGATCATCTAAATTGTCCAAGAACATATATGGAGTTTTGGGTCATGTTGGAATATGGAGTCAGGGAGTCTTGGACTAAAATAAGGGTCTCCATCCCAAACTGTGGCCCTTTGTCACATTCCGGTTTCTGGAGGAAATCGCGTGATTTATTGGTTCTTGGAGAAGAGTTGTTTTTGTACAATTTTTATGAAGAAAGCTTTCGGCGTCTATCAGTGCGGAGGATTACTGGTAAAGTTTGGACCTACCTGGAGACTTTTGTTTCGCTTAATGAGATTTCGAACAAAGCCACCAATTCAAGGAGAACGCGACGCAAGCTAAAACATATATCAGAATGAAAACATTAAACATGACATAAATATAGATAAAATGGGTAAAAAAAATGGTTCCACTCAATCACTCTCTTGTTTGTTTTGCATTTGCTTAATTTATATTTTTCATAACTTAATTGTCCTTTTTCCTTTATTACATTCTTGCTAGATATATAGTAGTCAAGAGGAGACATTTAACCTTCTTTGTTAGACAGAGCTCTTGGGTTCCTATAGATATAAGTCCATTGATGTTTATTGTTCTCAAGGAAATCAATTAAAGAGACAGGAGATCAATGTAATTCTGAGCTCATAATAGTACTTTTTTCTCTTCTTAAGCTTTTTTTTTTTTTTTTTTTTTTTTTTTCTAGTTGGCTTATACTGTATACTAGCTAGCACAACCCATGTGAAAAAAAAAATGGTGCCTAAAATGATTATGCATATATAAACCTTTGTGATTGATTGTGCAAGGCTCTTGTACGAGTTTTTTGATTTTCAATTCTTTTGGGAATGAATTTTCACTAGTGTTAGGTTGATTATCTTTTATGCTGGGTTTTCATTAATGATTTTGCTAAATGAGACATCCTTATTTTAATTTGTTAAAGAAGTATGGAAATTATTGTCTTTCGATATATCCTTTGGTTTTATCACATGTGTAAGGTTCTTGCTTGTATTCCCGGGACAAATCTGTTTTCACCAGATGAAGTGGAAAAGTTAACTTTTACTTCAAGGCTCAAAAATTGGCTGCTGGTTTAGCACTTTAAGCTAATAGTGATCGATGATGTACAAAGCTTTTCTCATGGTTCTACTCCCATTTGGGACAGTCTGCTTATCTCCTTGCAAGTTTTGACAACTTAGTTGAATATGAGAAGTTGAGAAGTAAGTTTCAATTTGAGATATCACAATGGCATGTCGATTGGTTCCAAAGTGATCCTCAGTTCCTGTTGATCTTTTCTTGATCTAAAGATAACTCCATATATCCTCCTCAAAAGATTGAGAATTATGAGATAATTAATTTTAATGAAAAATGACTGGTGTGTTTCAAAGTCGTGGGCCAACCCAGCCTTTTTAAAGGGATGAGTTGGTCCATTTTGAAAAGTGGGGAAAAAATTTAAAAGCATTGTGCCCTACAACAAACTACCCTTTTTTTGAATAAGAGAAAAATATATAATTGCAAGTGTACGGTGTACCCCCTAGGATTTTAATTTTTGCCCTACCCTCAAATCATCAGGATATCACATTAATAAACAAGTTTTATTTGGTTAACTTATTGCAAGAATATATATCCTTATCGTAAGACATAAAAAATGAGCAATTTAATTCATGGGATTATACAATAAAGTAGACTGAAAACAATTATAAGTTTTATATTAAGTTTCATACATGCGTAGGAAAAAGACGAATAAAAGTAAGAGAAAGTGGAGAGTGTGAATTTTTTACAATTAATTAACATACTATACTTACATTTCAAATCTATTATTAATACATTTCATATCATAATCTGTATGATATTTCATGCATATATATTGGTCATGAGAAGTGTTTTTCAATCAAATGATATCATATCATAATATATATGATATTTCATGCATAACCGTATAATTTTTATAATTATTTGAGTTTAAAATTATAAATTAAATATTATTTAATCAATATTATTCATATTTCTCAACACTATTAGAGTGAGAAATGAGTCTCTGCACTAGTTGAGACCAAAATGGGTTTTGGGTCACAAAATTGGGTCTCCCCATAGTAGAAGGGTTTAGAGGACGAGAATTTCACCTTGAGCCCTCAAGTGTAAGGATAAATGCTTTTACACTAGAGCTAGAAAAATGAGATTTGATTTCAGTTTTTGACCAAATCTGAACAGTTATAATCCCTCATTTAATATAAACTATTAAATTTTACTGGAACCACTTATAGGTGACCAACTTTCGGAAAAATTATTGGGTATAATCGATATACCGCTACGTGGTGTAACCAATTTAACGTGTAAAGATATTATTGGACGACATGTTTATATTTATAGGGTATAATATTAATAACGTTCACCTACATTATAACACATAAATTAATTATACCATATATGTGACACTGTATCGGTTATATAGAATATTTTCTCCAACTTTTGACATGATTACCATGCAAATTTTATTGTATAGGACTACAATAACATATAACAATACAATATCCAACCCGATTATAGGATTTAATAACGTATAACAGTACAATCTAGTCCGCTTTAGGTGTGCTCCATCCGGTTTCTATGAGAGGAGAGCCCATTTTTTTATTATAGTATAGACGTAAATTCTCACATAAGCACTTGAATTATAAGGACTTGCTCTAGACTCGGATACTATACTGTGATACATGATGCCCATCATATATTAAAATGTCCCTATACAATGATACATAATACACATTTTATACATAAATAAAGACTATCTAATATATAATGAGCATCATATATCGTCGTATAGTATATAAAATCCACGCCAAATCTTTAGGGTCCGAATGCTCATTAGAAAAGGATTCATACCGCATACACATACTATAGATATCAGTATTTTTTTTCTTTTTCTTTTTCTTTTCGGTTTATTTGTTTCGGCCCTTTGGGTCAAGTTTTGGTATGATAGTCAAATTAGAATTGACACCCACTTGGCCAGAAAAAAAAAAGAATTGACACCCACAGTCTAGGCCGGATCCACATAAGCGAACCCGGTTTATATACCCCATCCAAGCACGGAGCGCCCGACCCAAAGACCAAAAAACCCTCTTTCTATTGTCTCTCTCCAAATCTCTCTGCTTGCCCACCCCGTAGATTTTGAACCCATCCCCTATTTCCTTCTCTCTCTTTCTCACTCGCTCGCAAACTCACCATATTATCAATTTTAATCACTTACTCAAAACCTCCCGCGAATTTACCCGCCAAAAAGCTTTATTCTTGCGCTCAAAAATTTCATCTTTTTCAGATCCCCCCAACCCCAACGGCTAAACCTCTCTCTCTCTCTAGCCCTAGGGTTTCTCTCTCGCGCCCTCTCTCTCTTTCAGCTCTCTCTCGCCCCACCCCCAAAACGGTGTCGTCCAAAAGCTTTGTTCTTTCACCGTTTTAATCATGGATCAGGCCCTAAACGCCGAACCCACTGAGCCGCCTGCGGTTTTGCTCGCTGAAAAGAGGCCGATTCAGAATGGAGCTGAAGCTGAGGGAGAGTTGGGTGGGACCCAATTCAACAAGAAGCCCAGATTGGGACCGAATTCCGGGAAGGACCTCAGGAGAGTCGCGGAGATTGTGCTGGCTCTGTCGACCATGGCGAAAATTCGGGGCGGGAAGAAACCGTCGGAGCCCGAGATTGGACTTATGGGGGAAGCCAGGTCGAAGCTGATGGAGCTGTGTGAGGGATTGGCGCCGAAAGATATTGTGGCGAGGGATGCAATTGGAGCTGTGATTGAGGATTTGGGGCTTAATGGGAAGCTCAAGGAACAAAGATTAGGGTTTCGGGGTCCCAAGCTGACGATTGCGGAGAAGTTTTCGCTGACGAAGAGGAAGGTAATGAGTCAATTTTGTAACTGGTATTGGTCTTTTTTAGTTTTGTTAGTTTTTGATTCGTATGTTTGTTGTTCGCTTGATGGGAAAGTGTTGGACAAAGAAAGAAAGGAGGAAACTTTTTATTTTGACATGTAAAATGTAGTTGCTGTTAGATATTTCATACGATTTGGTGTTTTAATACGATATTCAATTAGGGCATATTTGTTTGGTAGCTGAGAAAATAAGGGAGAGAGTATTTTTGGTAATGGTTCTTTAATTTTTCATTACTTATAATGATTGGGATTAACAAAGCAACTATTTAGCTTAGTTGATGTGAGGATGTTGGGCTTGGGGGTTACTTTCACCATGGGTATAGATGAGAAGCTGTAGCTTAGGCAGTTGACTGCATGGTTATAATCTTGGGTTGTCTTGAAAGGTTTCATCTTTACTCAAATGGGTATCAGGATTCTGTAAGCAGTTATATGCTAATGTTTAAACTAGTAGCTACTTGTGAAGTTTAAAGCCATGCAACCAAGGGTTTATCTTTCACATTGTATGGCTGATGCTGTGTTATGGCATATTGGTGTTGCTGAACTATCAAATCTCTCTTTTAGGAATTATATGATTGTGTAAAACGATGTTTTCTTAAATTGATTTTTTTTTTCTAGATGGAAGAATCCAAGAAGTACTCTGCACAACCTGCTACATATGCATCTCACCCGTCAAAAACAAGCTTCAATGCAGCAGCGGAAACCCATGGGATGTCACATACTGTTCGTATGATTCCAACAGATAAACCAAATCATGCACCAATTTCCTCTGGAGGTTTCCCAGCTCCTTCTACCCTTGCTCATGTTTCTACTGTAAATCCTACATCTGGACAGTATCAGTTGCCCACCAATGAAGTTAGAGCATCCATGGTTTCTAGTGGTTTGCCTAGCAGTCATCTTGGAAGGGGGGATTCTTCTTCTTTAGCATTGCCTAGAGTTGAAAGAGCACAGTTCAGATCGGATGGAGGACCAAATGGGTCTTCTTATCCATTGCAAGTACAACGTAAGTGATGTTCTTCAACTTTTTATGTTTTTTTATATTTTTTTATATGAAGGCATCTTTATTTGGAAAATGCTTATATTATTATAATGTTACTTTCGTCTCCTTGTAGGTTTGCTTTTCTCTGTACATCTAAGTATTTACACTTTATATGTTGTCTATGTGCAGCAAATTCTTCTGCAAATCATCCACCGGTGAATGCTCCAACCTGGTCAGTACATACTCAATCTGCTAAAAGTGGACCTGAACACAAGGTGACAAATCATACTTCTGTCAAGGTTGAAGGAAGTGCTGGTATGAGTATGCCACAGATGACTCCTCTAGCACCACGGGATCAGAATTTTAGGCCATTTGTCTCTCAAACAGCTTCTGGAAATTTGCCTGGCATACACCAGCCTTTGCAGCAGATCCACTTTGTTCAAGCTCCTTCACTTTCTAATAATCACAATGAAATTGCAAAAATTATTCAGAAGTTATTACAACCACAGCGTCCTGATCATCCTACATGGATTCCTCCATCAAGGGATTACATGAGTAAGGCTTTGACTTGTCAAAGTTGCCAGGTTACCATCAATGAGGTAGATACTGTTCTTATTTGTGATGCGTGTGAGAAAGGATATCACATAATGTGTGCACAGTCATCTAACCAGAGAGGAATTCCTAGAGGTGAGTGGCACTGCACGAGGTGCTTGTCTCTAAGCAATGGAAAGCCTTTGCCTCCTAAGTATGGCCGTGTAATGAGAAGTAATATACAAGTAAAAATCCCTTCAAACACAGCTGGAGTTCAGATGCCCTCAGAAAATAAAGTGGGAGCTTTAGATCCAAGCGTCTATCAGCAGAAGATAATTGCAAATGGAAGCGCTGTTTTCCTGAATCCTGCTCATGGTGGTGTGGGCAGCAACCGTGTTGAGTCAGCATCAGATTCAAAGATTCCAAATGCAAGTGAAACGCAAGGGAATAATTTCCCAAATCCTGCTCATACTGGTGGTGGTGTGAGCAGCAACCGTGTTGAGTCAGCATCAGATTCAAAGATTCCAAATGCAAGTGAAGCACAAGGGAATAATTTCCCGAATTCTGCTCATACTGTTGGTGTGGGCAGCAACCGTGTTGAGTCAGTATCAGATTCAAAGATTCCAAATGCAAGTGAAACGCAAGGGAATAATTTCCTGAATCCTGCTCATACTGGTGGTGTCGGCCACAACTGTGTTGAGTCAGCATCAGATTCAAAGATTCTAAATGCAAGTGAAACGCAAGCGAATAATTTCCCGAGTCCTGCTCATACTGGTGGTATGGACAGCAATCATGTTGAATCAGCATCAGATTCAAAGATTCCAGCTGCAAGTGAAACTCAAGGGTATAATTTCCCGAATCCTACTCATACTGGTGATGTGGACAGCAACCATGTTGAGTCAGCATCAGATTCAAAGATTCCAAATGCAAGTGAAACGCAAGGGAATAATTTCCCGTCAAGCAGTAGAAATATTGATGAGAAACCTCTTTCTGGAAGTTGCCTGTCTAGTGAAAGATCATCTCAACAGATAAATAATTCTGAATCATCTAGATCTGACGAGACACCTTTTGAATCAAAAGCTGAGCCTCCTGCTGATTTATCCAACAAAGATACTGATAAGTCTAATCATTCCCAACCCTCTTCCAACTCACAAGTTGTTGACCGAGCAGACTTGCCGAAGTGCGCAGAAGTTCCATTAAAGAAATGCCATGACAATAATTATACTTTGAAAGAACCAGATATTTCTCACTCAGGAGGAAATTCTGGCTGTTCTCTAAGATATGATATCAAACGGGAGGACCAAGGAGGTGCACAAGCAAATACTTGTGAAAGTTCTGTAGCTAGCGGTGGGGCTTCAGAGCGTTCTGGATTTTCTTCAGATGGTTTGCAAGCTGTTGGATGGATTGGCGATGTAATTCAAGTTGTAGATGAGAAAACATTTTACCATACTTGTTGCATCAGTGGAGTAATGTATAAACTGCAAGATCATGCTCTTTTCCAGTCTAGTCATGGAAAATTGATACCCTCAAAGCTTCAGGCAAGTGATTATGAAGCATCCCTTGATACTTCTAAGTTCTATAAGTAGCATTTTGGAGAACTATATCCATGTGATTTCTGCAATTAGTCTTCTATTAGAAATCGTCTGTTATTTTTGGTTACCAAGTTTAGAGGAATCACTTATTGTTTATTGTAGACATTTTCATCTGTTTAAGGTTATAACGCACTTTATTTTATTAGAAGGGTTATAATGAACTTTGAATTTTATTGCAGTCCATGTGGGAGGATAGAAAAACTGGGTCAAAGTGGGTTATTGTCAACAGGTGCTACTTTCCTGGTGACTTACCTGAGAATGTTTGCCACCCATCTACACCTGAAAGCAATGAGGTAAACTGTGTTCTTGTGCATATATGTTATCGATGTATTCCTCTGGTTTTAAAGATGTTCGTACCAACATTAAAAGTGGTTCGCATATCAGTTGACTAGGAGAATGGGCCTACTGATTTTGTCAAGTGGATAAAGATACACACATGCATCTAGTGCATATCTTTCTAATGGTGTCATTCAATTTAACACGTTATGTTGATCTAATGTCCCCACTCCCATTTGGTATTGACATGTAGAGTACAAGATATATTAATATACATATGAACATTTATATTGAATTCATTGTTTTTCTGTTATAGGTCTATGAATCTAATCATGATAGCACTGTCATGGCTGGGTTGATTCAAGGTCCATGTGAAGTTCTTCCTCCTGCTAAATTCAATGAAGAAAGTGAAAGACGGAGCCAGTTAGGACACGAGGCAAATACTGAATTAAGACCTATTTTCCTGTGCAAGTATGACTCTTTCTTATATGTCATACTAGTAAATAATTATAATTACAAGCCTTCTAAAGAAAGAGTGTGGAGATTATTTTCTTTAAGTGTGTGGACACATACTTTGCCTTTACTTCGTGTGTGCCATGGATGCTTAGATTATTCTCTCTCTCTCTCTCTCTCTCACACACACACACACACACACACACACACACGCACACTGTTTGTTTGCATGCCTGTGTGCACTAGCACTCATCCGCATGTCACTGCCTATATGTATGTAGCCACTTGCTATTCTATTATGTGGATTATGGTACAACAATACTATTTGGTTATTCTGTTATTTATTTCTTCTCATCTTAGCAGGGAATTTGTTGACCTTGTTGTTCTTTGATTAAGTGTTGTTTATTTTTATTTTTTCATTTCTTGCAGATGGATTTATGATGTGTTTAAAGGGTTACTGCAGCCTGCTTCCTCAGAATCCAGTTATGCACCAAAAACAGAAAACTTAACCGAATTGCCAATGGCTGTATGATGTTAAAAGATGGAGCGAGGGTTAAGGTTTTGATTTTCATGTACCAAAGTGAAAAATGTCACTATAATTTATGTAGGACCTGTAGGTAAAATGTAATTGATCCATATATTATATATCAAATCCAGAATGGTTATGATTCTTGAAATGCAAATAATTTATAGTACTTTTGTTTCTCTGGGTACCATACCAACAAATTAAGGGAAGTCAGTTCTCAAATGCAGATGTTGGCACAAAGAGGGTGGCTACTTGCTAGCTAGCTAGCTAGTAGCGAGGGAGGGTAGGGGATGGAGATGAAATAAATCAAATGATGAATAAATAGCTGCTGCTGCTGCAGATAAAATGTGGGTTTTTTTTTTTTGGTCTAGAGATAAAATGTGGTTAAAGACAATAGTCACAAATCACAATACAGTACGTAAGAAAACAACCAAGCCTCACTCAATGACTGAATCCCGCCTCGTGCACTTTCTGCGTAACACAGATCATGCATGCTGCTGCTAAATAACAGAACCAACAAAAAATACCCCTAAATACATCTTAAAGAAGAAGGTCTCTATTTTCTCCCCAAACCTTGATAAAGGTTCTTCTCAAAAAGGAAATAAAAAATAATAATAATAATAAAACCTTGATAAAGGTTAATTGAATTCGATCGGTCTTTTGCATAATGACTAATGATCTCTAGCTAGCTTATTATAGTGCCAATCCCATACTACAGTAAAAATTGAAAAACCAAGGACTTGAAAACGAACCCTCGAAAGTGACTTCATAGTTTAGCATAGCCCAAGAAAAAAAAAGAAGTTAAAATTAAAAAGTATATATATACCATTAATTAAAAAAAGGGAAAAGATTTTGTGTCCTATTAGGGCACGAAATAGATGTGCCCTAATTCTATATGACAAAGTTAAATAATACACATCATTTTTTTGGTTTTTGGTGATTATACACATTACCATCTATTTTTAATATGAAATTAATATCATATTTATTGAAAGACCATCTTATCCAACTTAAATTAATCTAATTGTCTTAATTTAGTATCTTCTCCATATTCAAAATTTGCAACCCACATTCAGAGTACAGAAAAAAAATCTGAACTACAATTCTTCTTCCATGGATTGATGTTATTTTCTCTACAGTTGAATCTAATTCTCTCAAAGAATCCAACAGATTATGCACTTAGGTTATCTTCTTCCATAGATTGCTCTCCTCCCTAAAACTTAAATCCTAAACAAAATAATTGGATTGAGTGTTTTTTTTGTTTTTTTTTCTCTCAATCCATCTGAATGTGAATCTGAATTCTTCTCCCATAGATTACTGTTGGAGAAAGAGAGCAATACGAACATAAGCTATCGTGTCCCATAGTTGTTATCTTCTCAACCTTCAATTTTTGCAAAACATATAAATTGAAAAAGATATTAGTGTCTATATTCGGCTGCAAACCTGCAATCATGAACGACATAAACAAAAAGCAAAACTATATGATTCAATTTTGTTCGTTAGTTTTGGAAAGGTTAGTAAAAAACTATATTCAGGTTCCAGAAATAAAAATAAAATAAAATGAAACTATACAAATCAAAAAGTCTATATGAACTCCAACATATTAACAACACAACATTGGGAAGAAAAAAAAATTCAACACAACAATACACCATATGAACAATAAAAGCAAAATAAACTAGTTCTAAAACAAGGATTTTTTTATGAACTATCACAAATCATTCAAGAGATAGAAGTAGTGAATTAAAGAGTATCTTAATGACTTGAGTTGAACAAAATTCTTCTAAATTGTAGATGCAATACGAAAGATGACATGGTAGCTTTTTAGGGTTCTAAAATTGTTGCAAAAATTTCTTAAGGAGATGAGTACATACATACGTTATTTAGAGGTTTATTAATTTTGTTGTGAAATCTTTCTAAAATATTTTTTCTTTTGTAATTTAATTTATGTTTTGTAGAATTTGAAAAGAGGTTATATTAGTCTTTTTAAAAGTTTATGTGGAAAATATATTATGAGCTGTATTAAATAATCTAAATGATATGAAAATTCTATGTCAATTAGGGCACTCTAGCATTGCCCTTAAAAAAATTAGTTGTTTGATGCTCGTGATCCGATCACTATAAATAATTATATATCATTTAAAAAAGTTCAAAAACCCTAAATTTCATGCACACCTTCAATTCCCAATACCGTTGAATTAAGTTGCTATATACAGCTAGAAGACCTATACCCTGTTATTTTATGGTTGCTTCTAACTAGATCCATTAAGCTCCCATCACCAAAATATCTTAATGCATTATAATTTTGATTTATTTAAAACGATTAAGATTCTCTACTTATTTATTGAAGCAAATAAAAATAAGACAAGAGAAACAGAGAGAATTCAATTTGATCCTAATTAAAATAGGTTGTCATGAGAACGTGCATAACACAAATAAGATACATTAAACACGACTCTAAAACAACCTAAACATGTCAAACCGATATGAGTACCACACATAAAAGTGGGTCGGACCAGCCAAAAAGCTTTAGCCCATAAAATTTGGCATGACAGAAACATGAAACAGATTATTTAACCCATTAAATAGTTAAAACAGTAATGCTACACTTACCACATTTTTATACCACAATTTTATACCATCTTACATGGCATTCATACATTGGATACTAAAAATTAAAAAATAAAACCTAAAAAAGAAAAATGAAATATCATTCCAGTAAAATAATGACACATCAGGTGGGATACAAATGTGGGAGAAAAAATGTGGGACAACTAGCATTATTGTAGTTAAAATATTGACGTATTATTTAGTAAATTAACCTAGCATTATTGAAACTTTGACTCTCTCACATGTTGCACAAAGCACAGTGCAACGACTCAGAATACATGTCGATGTCCCTCTCATGCATCATAAATCATTTGGAATATGGCCTAAATTTAACCCATAATATTGTCATTGACACTCACTCTTAGGAAAAACCGTGTATATTGGGATATGCAAATTCAATCTTGTAAACCAATCAAGCATCGCAAAAGTCCTACTTCTTCAGGACTATAATATATAAAATCTCTTAGGAGAAAATTCAGATCCATTTAAAAAATAAATAAATAGAGAAATAGAAGAGGCTAAAACCTAGTAATTGTTTTTGTGAAAATATATATCTAGACCACATAGACTTATCTTTGTCGTCACATAACCCAACCCATGTTTGATTTTGCCTCATAAATTTAGTACCAAACTGTTACTGTGTTTGAATGATTGTGGGAAGGTTGTTCCTCCAATGAGTTACAAAATTATGTGCTTCTTGGATAAGGTGTTCTAAATGGATAAGCATTTTCTAGTGGTTTATTTTAGGCTACCCTTTAAAAGGCTAAGAATCTTGTCCACTAAAATATGTGTATCAAGCACTGGCATGCATATAAAGATCACATTTCTAAAGTGTGCTAGTCATGACTAAATTCCTAATTACAAGTTTAAATTTGCCTGCTGGCACAGAAATTGCATGTTATCTGCTTACCTATATGTAACCTTGCCTAATTTATCTGTAAGATGGCTTCTTCTTCTTCTTCATAAGGTATGCTCATTTACATCAAAGAATGACCAAGTGCTCTGCTTTATTTTTTATTGCTCAATTTCCCTAAAACTCTCTAAATGCTTCACCGATTAAGTTAATTAACTTAATCTGTGGAGGCTCCTTCAAAGACACTAGATTGATGTCTACTTGATTATGATAGTATTGCTTATAAGGGTACAACTGTCTGGATCAATTGCCGTGATTTCTAATTATTGACAATTAATAATAGACATAATGATATATACTAGCCACAATCATTCATACATACATAAATCATTTTGTAGAGCATTAATAAATGAAAATTTGATGTATTAAATCTACATGCATCTATGGTTGAAGATTATCATCAAAATTAATATTTCTCAATTCGATCGTGATTGTAGGCTATGCAAATATAATATATATACAAATAGTACTAGAGGGTCCCATCTGTCCCCATAGGAGACAAGCCGCCCCTTAAGCAACTATTATATTATTATTATTATGAAGCATTTTCTAAGGCCTTGACCCGGTCCCCATATCCAAATCCAAAGGGGAGGCCATGTTGAATAGCAGACAAAACCTCATGACTCACGCACTAAAGGAAAATAACTACCATCTCTTTTTTGACCGATCCTCCTCCGCACTAGTACTAAGAGCTACATTTATTTTTCCCACACCCTTTTCTTCAAGAAACCCCAAAAATAAAATAAATGAATTGAAGTAGTACTGTCCATTAAAATATAAAAAGGTCACCGACTTACTATTATAATGAAAGGAGACTAGGAGAGTGTACGTAATTCACTTTGTATGGACCTTTTGCATGGCTTAATTAGGAGGCATTTGAAGTAGGGTTATAAAAGCAAAAGCTAGGTATGCCTATTATAATATATATATTAGCCATATAGGGTAGTTCATTAGGAGGTTATAAAGATAAAGGTTTAGAAGAAGAAGAAAGTGGTCCGGCATTGTTTCATGTGAACCGGCGACTATCACGGCGGTGTAGACTTTGAGATCAAAAGGAAAGGTCATATAGTGATATCTCATATGTCATACATTACACCATTACTGGGTGAAAAGTAGAGAGCAAGCGCAAGATTCCGGGGTCATGAGAATTACACATTATTACCAGTTTCTGAAAATTGTGCCTTTCCCAGTCCCTTTTGATTAAAGTGCATATCATGAAAATGTACCAAGCTAGCTAGCTCAATCAACTCATTGTGGTAATATTAGGTAATGTAGAATATGTGTGTGGCCTAATATGTACAGGAATTGTTTACTTTGATGCTATATGAAAGTTAGAACACTCAAACCAAAATTGATTGATAATTAATGGAGAGACAGTTATTCATTACTTGCTCTGTTAAGCTTATAAGTTTGATATATATTGTTAGCTCATTCCCTAATAACTTACTTTTTTTTAGAGTTTGTGGCTTCCTAACATGGAATCGAAGCCTTATTGGCCTTGGATTCGATACTTCCAATCTTTATTTATTTGGTTGCACGGTGAGGTTGTACCAATATTATATGTTTGTCTGTCTTTTTCCATTGATCTGTGTGCCTCTCCATGTGTAATTAAGATGAGCTGTGCACATGATGGATGTTGTAAGCTTGATATACAGTATTGGCATATTCTCTAACTAACAAGTAACAACTTAGCTAGTGTACAAAAACTTTTTTTTGTTATTATATTTTGGTTACCATGTGAAAAGTAGAACCTACATGCTGAAGAAGAGCGTGCGAGTGGCTAATTTGTTGGCTTTTGCTTGATTACCAACACTAATCCAACAAAGGCTAGAAGCCTAATTAGTAGTTAAAAAGGGTTAGGTACAAATTGAACCTTGATTTCTGGGTGATGGTTAAATTAATAAGAGCATACTTAAACATCATTTGGCTTTTGCTAGATCTCTTTCATATATCTCCATTAATTACCCAAAAAGTCCTTATTAGCTAGCCGGCAATAAATTAAACTAAACTTTCGAAAACATAAATTATAAAGTTAATTGAATCTTGGAGTAATCCTATACATAATTTGTTTAAAATGTTGTAATGGATATAATCATCTCTCCCTGAATTTACATTTGGGACAACATTTGAAATTCATATTTTATTTAACTTTAAGAAACATAATAGTCATCGATCTTGTGTTCATCAGTAATTTATTGCTGTCATTATACGTTTTAATTAAGGAGGATTATTGGTCAATAATTCTCTTTAAATTAATTTATTTCCGAAATGCAAGGCAAATATTATAATTGGTTTATATCTCATGATGCTGTTAACCATGTGATGTTTATATATATTAGTATACATACATGTAATATGCACTCCATTGTTTCCCTATTTGGAAACTAGCTACTGATGGTGTTGGCACTCTTTCCTTTTTGGACTTGGTCGAAACTTATGGTGATGACTTGTTTACCACATAATAATTTAAAGGCTTATTCGCGTCAATGCCTCCTGAAAGTAACTTCGATTTTCAATTTGTCCCCTGAAACTTCATTCCTCCCACTTTGCCCCTCAAACTTTACAAAATACCATATTCTGTTAAGTCTGTCTATGAGTCCGTAAAAAAAGCCTACGTGGTGCTTATGTGGAAGAGACAATAAACTGCCACGTCAGCTTATTTGACGGAGCTTGTAACGGACTTGACGGAATATGATATTTTGTAAAGTTTGGGAGGTAAAGTAGGAGGAAGGAAGTTTCAAAGGGCAAATTGAAAATCGAAGTCACTTTCAAGGGGCATTGGCGTGAATAAGCCTAATTTAAAAAGGGACCATATTCCATTTATCAATTCTTATTTGACTCATTTAATTATTAAAATATGTCAAATAGCTTAACATAAATATAAGGGTTTTTATTTGTAAGTCTATTATAGAAAATAAGCTTTTTTAAGATTTATTATCAAAAAGCAATTTCCAATGCAGTCTACTTTAATAAAATCACCTGAAAAAATGCTATGGGCATGGAGCCCAATGCTCCTAGCCTTTTTTTTTTTTTTTACATTAGGAGAATTTCCACAGGCACCCAACCATTTTTTTTCCTCATCATGAGAATTGCCACTTTGGGATAGTGGCAATTCACACTACGCAACAACCCTAAAAAACAACGCAACTTGTATAAATCTTCTGTATTTTTTATGCATAAACATGTCAAAAAAACCATAAAACGAACACAAAACACAAAATTCAAGCTTTTGGAATAAAAAAATCTTAATTTTAACAGTAACAATAATTGCCACTATCCAAGTCGTAACTATCTAATAGTTACTGCTTGACAGTAACAATTGCCCAGCACTTTCATATGGTACCCAACACTTTCAGATCGCGCCAATAATTCCAGATTGGAGGTCGTCAACCTTCTTCAAGGCTCCGACGATGAGATATGGTGAAGAACAAAGAGAGAGAGAGAGAAAGAATAAAGAGAAAGATCAGAGAGAGAGAGTAAATAGAGAGAACGAAAAGAGCAGATGATGAGAGAGAGAGCAGCAACAGTAGACAATGAGAGAGAAAGAGAGAACAAAGGGTGAGATCGAAAATGAGATTGGCCAGAAAGAGGTAGGAGAAGATCGGGGACAATGAGAAAGAGCAAAGACAGAGAACGGAGACAAAGATGGTTGTGGTCTCGTCGGCCTTACTTGATAGACGACGATGGTTCGATTGGAGAAGAAGATGGAGAGAGAGAGATATAGATAGAGACCATCAGAGAAGGAGATGGAGAGAGAGAGAGAGAGAGAGAGAGAGAGAGAGAGAGAGAGAGAAAGAAAGAAAGAAAGAAAGAAAGATAGATAGATAGATAGATAGAGACCATTGAAGAAGAAGATGAAGAGAGAGAGATAGATAGATAGATAGACAGAGACCATTGGAGAAGAAGATGGAGAGAAATAGAGAGAGAGACCATAGGAGAAGGAGATGGAGAGAGAGAGAGGCACCAAGCGCTCAGAAAACCCATCGAGCGCTCAATGAAGCATTTGCCGAGCGTTTGGCGGTTTGCAGATACGGATGCATCTGCAAGCAAAACTCTGCATATGCAAGCAAGATGGTTCGATTGGAGAAGAAGATGGAGAGAGAGAGAGAGAGAGAGAGAGAGAGAGAGAGAGATAGATAGATAGATAGATAGATAGATAGATAGATAGATAGATAGATAGAGACCATCAGAGAAGAAGATGAAGAAAGAGAGAGATAGATAGAAAGATATATATATATATATATATAGATAGATAGATAGATATAGATAGATATAGATATATAGATAGATAGATAGAGACCATCGAAGAAGAAAATGAAGAGAGAGAGAGATAGATAGATAGATAGATAGATAGATAGATAGATAGATAGATAGATAGAGGCCATTGGAGAAGAGGATGGAGAGAGAGAGAGAGAGACCATTGGAGAAAGAGATGGAAAGAGGCACCGAGCGCTCAGAAAACCCACCGAGCGCTCAATGAGGCATTTGCCGAGCGTTCGGCGGTTTGCAGATACGGATGCATCTGCAAGCAAAACTCTGCATATGCAAGCAAGATGCATCTGCAAACAAAAAAGATGCACCTGCATGCAAAAAGAGATGCATTTGTAAGCAAAAATATGCATATGCAAGCAATTGCATCTGTATGGACCGGGCCTTCAGTTTCCTACCAAGCGCTCAATAGTGTAATTTTTTTGCTCCGCGTCCGCATACATGGACAAATTGTGCTATAACTTAATTTTTTATTTAGCTAGGTTTTCATTTAAAAATATTTAAAAAACTAGATTTATGAGTAATTCATTATTAATTTTTTAATCAAAAATATCATTTATTTAATTATTACTTATATATAAAATAGAAATTTACTTAATCATAAACAAAAATATTAGAAAAATGTCATATGGTGTAAATAATTTACGTGTTATAATATAAATAAATATTATTAATGATATATTTTAAAATATAAATTTATTTTTCACTCATATTATTATACGTGAATTATTTACAATGTTGTATACGTGAATTATTTACAACATATTGTTGTGCAAAAAATTTGAATTTGAATTTGAACAGTATGTTTGGTTTGGCGTTTCGGGAACATGCAGCTGGCATGTGCATGCACTACAGTGGCCGTCATGATTCTGCCTTTTTCAGTTGTTGTAACTTGTAAGCGGCAAGATTTCGTCACCAACTTTTTATGTAGCCACGCACTGCCTCGCGGTGGGATTAATTGCGGCCACATTCATATCTGTGTTTTAATTTTTTGGCAACAACAACTGCTGCAAATGTGATCCTACCTTCGAAGATATGTATTGGACTCACTTGTGGTAAATTGGTAATTAATACAATGTGTTTATCATTGAATTCTATATGCTTTCTTGAAATTGTTATTCCATTATTTTTGGACAAATATATGCTATATATTGCATGGACTTTGTGCTTAATGAGATGTATAATGGGTATAATGTTGAAAATGTCAATTACCTTTTGACACTAAACAAGTCTAATAATTAATAGAATTAAAATGAAGTTAATATATAGCAATTAAACAATTTAAACCCCACTTTCCCTCTCCCACACTCTATTTCTCAAGAAATTACACTTTATATTCCCTCTATATATTATAATTCCCACCCCACATTGCAGCAACTTTCATTTCATTAACAGCAGATCTAATCACGGCCGGTTGTGTATTGCGTTTGAAACTTTGAATATAGCGGTATCCCTTAGCCAACAGGATGATGCTGTTACTATATATCTAATCTAACTGTTTCACTAATTTTTACACATATAAATAAATACATGGCTAGCTTTCACTGTATATATATATATATATGCATTTAACTAGTGTGCTATCCTCATTTTCTGGAAAAATAAAAGAAATTTCCTATTTTTTACCACAACCATACAATTTGTGAAAATATGGCCGGCTTCCAATGAACCCCAAGTTATTTCTAATTAATATAAAGCTTGAGAGCAAGAATGGAGAAAAAGGGGGAGACCAACCATACTAACAATTCTGAAGCCCAGGTTAATTTGTGACGCCGAGCACTTAGTGGTTTTTTTTTTTTAATGGGCAAATTTATAGGGTGTTTTTACAATTTAAATAAATACTTTGTCGCACAGTAACAATGATTGCCACTATTTGATAATGGCAGTTTTCGAGCATACAGTAGCAATTTGTCGAGTACTCGGTGGATTGTACCGAGTGCTCGGCTCATTAAAGGGGACTAGCTTATCACTATATTTTTACAGGTGGGCCGGCCGATCAAGTTATTTTTCCTTTTGAACTTAAAAAAAAAAACCCTTCTTTTTTTTATTAAATAAAAAATATTATTCTGCATCGGTCAATGCGGAAAAATCAATAACTTTAAGTGATATGTCAATGTAGTGTTACGAATATATCTACTCAAATTGTAACATTTTGTAAAATCATGGATCTAAAATTTATCATGCATTTTGAGTAAGGTATTACTTAGTTTGGGTAGATTTGTCTAACATAAATTTATGCTTAAAGATTTTAACTATTATCATTAATAATGAATGTGTACGTTATTGATTAATGCATTAATTGTCACGTTATGTTATTTATTAATGTGATAAGAAAATATAATTCTCCTTGTTTGGGTTATAAGGGAGAGGCCAAAAAAGGAGGAATTCAAACTCCCCCTTAAGTGTAGGGATAAATGCTTTCAAATACTAGAGCTTGCAAGCCCCTTTGAAAATATGATCCTTGTAATATTACTTATTTTGTTTTTCTAAATCTAATAGACCACTTGTTACTCATTTCTTGCATTATACTCACCCTCCCTAACTCTAGATCGAATGCCTAGAGATTAGACCTTTAATTGACTATATATCCTCACTCTATCCTTCAATCGCTTCTTCAACCTCTTCATAGTTCAGTTCAACATTGTCCCGTTCTTAATTAGGCATTATTAATTCCACTCCATGGTAATCACCATATAGTATTTTTCATCATGATGCCAAAGCTTTCTTGGGTTCACTTCAAGACCTCTAAAATGTGTGAGAATATGGAGTGCTGTCTCATATTAAAAAAATATAGTCTTGTGTAAATGCTTATATTGGTCTTGGATCTCTCTTCCTATTGTCAATTAGTTTTGGATTAAATACTCCAATTAATTTCCTTCAAAATGTATATTACTTAATAAATATCATGCATATTTTTAGAATCAAAAGTAGGACAAATTGATTTTTTTAATTTTATTAAATTGGAAATGATCGAACTCTGAATCCATACTAATTCTAACCATAGACGGATCTACGTATATTGATTTCTTATATTATAGTTTTTCTTAACTAAAGTTAGCCATACCACTTCTTAACCAAGTCTAATTATAACCCCAGCCCGCTTCAGCTCATACCATTTTGGATATTTGGATTTGTCCCTGATCTAAGTATCTAACTCATTTCTCCACTATCTCTCATCATTAAGGCTAACCCTAAAGATTAGTGAAAAATTTTATTTTTGACGAAAATAATTTGGTAAATTTATTAAGGGTGCCCTTAATAAAAGAAAATTAATTAAGTTGTCAGAACATTCAAACTTTCAGTTTTACATGCAAGTAAAACCATGTGACCCAAGAGGCCAAGAAGGATGAAAAAGGTGAAGGAGAGGCAGTTATATAATTTGTCGATAAATTTTGATCCTTTCTAAGAAGCAGTTTATTGACTTTTGAATATGGATTTAATGCAGTATTATGGAAAAAAAATTAATAAGTAATTAATTCCACTTAATCAGCATAAAAGACCTCTAGGATTTTTCATGGAAGATATTAATATACGTGTCACTAAATTTTTTACATGTGTATAAATACATGCAGTAGCTCTCACTGTATTTGCATTGAACAATTGAAGCCTCTTTTCTACCTAGCTCTCTCACAAAACCATACAATTTCTGATAAGCATGGCTTCAATTGAACGCCAATTTGTTTCTAATTATATGAAGGTTGAGATCAGCACCAATGGAGGCAAAGGAGAGGCCAACCATGCCAACAATTGTAAATACCAGGTTAGTTTCTGTTCTTTCTTTTCTTTTGCTCTGTAAGCTATACATAATAGGATGTCCTTTTCTTCCAAATCCCGATTAGTTTTTTTACAATTATTATTATTAAGCCTCAACTTGGGACTTTCTAAGCCTCATAAATAAGGAGGAGAGTATACATGCATAATTAATCAACAAGTCATTCCCTGTTAGTCAGTTTTGTAGATCTTTATATGCGTGAGTTTGTTTGTTTGTTTTTTTTTTCTTTTTTTTTTTTCTTCCTTTATCCCTGTAGTTTAGGTCTAATTCTATTTTAATACGCACTTTTATCTTTTTTTTTTGTAATTGTGTTGAATTGGTCCAAATTAGATATTCCATCAATTTTGTAGATTGAACATGTACAAACTACTTAAAATAGTGGAATTAAGGACAAACTAGGTCTAAAGGACTAAAGTACAATGATCACCAAAATTATAGATCGATAACAAGTGTAAATTGGTCAATAAAGTTTGACAATTCATATTTTACGTTAAAGTGTAACTATACAGTGAAGAGTAAAAACTTTTTTCTTTCATTGTTACTTATTTAAAGAATAATATATATAATTATACTTATGTTAATCCTAATTTGTTACTTTATTGACTTTCATCGTATTCAATTCAAAATTTTAAAGATTTCATAAAAATATAGATGTATTTAATTTAGAATTTTAAAGATTCCATAGAAATTTTAGTATATTAAAAAATTTATTGATTTTAATGGATTTCATTAAGTGGTAGATTTTGGTAAATTTTATTGGATTTTGTTCAAATTAAAAAGGTTATGAGAATTTCAGAAATTTTGATGAATTTTATGAAAATCAATAAAAATTCATATAGGATCCATAAAATTTATAAAAGTCTATAATTCTTTTAAAATCTATTAAAATTTTAATTGAATACACCCAAATAATCCTAGATTAACCCTAAAGTATAATACTATCATATTCAACTTTAATACTATGAAAAATCTGGGATTTTAATAGATTAAAAACATAAAGGGACCATATTTTGAAGCCAATTAAAGAGGATATATATTAATGTCACATCAGCGCCAAGTTGGTGCACATGGAAAATTTTGTAGGGAACACAATTAAAGAAGCTATATCTCGCCATCATGCCACTCCAAAATGCACTGTAGCGCGCTACTCCTATATCATAATAATTTATTGTCGATCACTCTTCTGATCACACATTAATTGTCGATCATAATAATTTATTGTCGATCACAATTCACACATTAACACAACATCTCTCTCTCTCTCTCCCTCTATATATACTTAACATTTTACCCCCTTCAACCCTCACAAGTCACAATAACATTAATATTATTTCTTACCAAATATTTTCGCATATTGATCCTCATATGGCTCCCAAGGGAGACAATGTCGTAGTTTCCAACATAAAGCTCGAGAAGATATTTAGCATGAAAGGAGGCAAAGGAGAGGCCAGCTATGCCAACAATTCCCAAGCCCAGGTAATAATAATATTATTCCTCAATTTTAATGATATAAACTAATTTCCTTAAATTAATTCGTTAATTTAACACTAAGCATTTCTTGGATCCGTATGTTTCAATTTGCTTTATACATACATATAATTGTGTTTGTTATTTTGCAGGCTATACATGCAAGATCCATGCTTCACCTGCTTAAGGAAACCCTAGACAGCGTGCAACTGAGCTCCCCCGAGGCCCCCTTTGTAGTGGTGGACCTCGGCTGCTCCAGCGGCAGCAACACCATCCACATCATCGATGTGATCATCAAGCACATGACCAAGCGCTACGAGGCCTCCGGGTCTGAACCCCCGGAGTTCTCGGCCTTCTTCTCTGACCTCCCTAGCAACGACTTCAACACCCTCTTCCAGCTCCTCCCTCCTCTAACCCTAACCAACGGCGGAGGTGGCAGCATGGAGGAGTGTCTCGCCTCCGACATCCACCGCTCATACTTCGCCGCTGCTGTTCCCGGCTCCTTTTACCGCCGCCTTTTCCCGTCCAGGTCCATTGACCTCTTTCACTCCGCCTTCTCCTTGCATTGGCTCTCACAGGTAATTACTATTAATTTGGTGTTCATTATTGGTTGTTTACTTACATAATTATTACTTAATTACGTTAATATTAGTTAGTAGCTAGGCTATAGGCCACTTATGAGTTATGACTTTATAGTAACTTTTAGTATAATACTATATATGTTAACAAAATTCTAGGTTCGTGGTGACAAATATGAAGAAAATTATTAATTATACTCGTTTGTTTCCGAGGGTAATATGCCACACACACAGAGACACATTAATGAGAGCTAAATAACATATATATATATATATATATAGTAATATTCACTCGCTCACCATAGAGCGAGGAATTCTCCGTTCACCAAACCATCCAGCAATTAATGAATTTCAATGATTGGAACCGCCCATATTTTAGAGCCTTATTCAAATATCACTCTTATAAAAAATCAGCCAAATCGGAAACTGTTTAACTAGTGTATTACTGTCAACATCATTTCAACCTTATCTGACGAATTGTATTTGTCTACAAAGTTTGAAGGACCAAACAACTATCAATTTGGCTGATTTTTTACAGAGACGACCCTTAAAGATGGACCTAAAAAATGGACCGTCCCGATCATTGAATTCTCCGCTCTATGGTGAACGAGTGGTTAGGTGAGCGGGGAATTCCTTGCTCTATGGTGAGCGGGGAATTCCTCGCTCTATAATAAGTGAGTGATCATTTCTGTATAAAAAAGAAAGAAAAAACTATACCTTGAGTTATCCTAAACATTATATTCATCTGTTTTTTCTGGCCGTCCTTGAGTAGGTCAAAAAGTTAATGCAACAAATTATGGTCTTTGGGGTTAGGATCAGAACTTGTTCATAAAAAAAGGCAATTACGTATTTATATATGTTTGTGCTTTAAAATGTCATATATCCTTTCTTTATGCTACACTCAATGGCTTCGGTTGTCAAAAGTTAGGAAATGTTAGTCAGAGAATTCCTATATATATATATATGAAAAGGTTATTCTACTCTAATTACTTTACACAATGTTAATTATAGATGAAAAAAGTTAAAGATGATTTCACTTCCAACCTACTACCACTTTCATCTCATATACCTCACATTCTCTCTTCTTTAACCTTTACCGTAAATTCCATCACCTTCTTATTATAACTTAATTTCATTATATGCTATCTACACTAAATGTGCATCATCTATCTAATATTATATTATAACCCAAATAAAAATAAATTAGGTTAGATGTTCAAATAATGTGTCTATAGTATCACTTTGTTTTAAAATATTTTAAGTGGAATCTCATAATTAAGCTAGATTGGGTAATCAAGTCACATAATAATATTGTATGTAGAAATAGTAAAGGCTTCTTAACTATCACCCTTAATTTGTAGTCGGTCTAGAGACTATAGAGCAATCTATACCTACTTCCCGTCCCGAGTACTCAACTAGTGTAAAGCTAAAAATGCAATTGAGGTAAAGTCATCAAATGGGTTGGACCAAAAATGATCAAAACAAAAGCACTGCGAGCCTGGTCAAAATATCTTGAAGAATTTAGACCGCGTGGCTGATGAGCATGCCTACTTTATGCAATTGCTTGGGGTTTTCGAGGGCTACCCATTATCTTGTTGTTTGGTCAAAATTCAAAATCCTGCACAAAGTGTATCCCACATTTTCGTAACACATTGCTTATCATATCTCTAATAATATCTCTAACTGATGTTGAAAAACTATACTTCTTCTAACATTTATTACTCGGATATATTTATGATGTGGGACCCACTTGATCAGGTGCCGGAGAGCGTGCTGGACAAGACATCAACGGCGTACAACAAAGGGAGGGTGTTCATCCACGGTGCAAATGAGAGCACAGTCATTGCCTACAAGAAGCAGTACCAGGCAGACTTGGCAAGCTTCCTGAGATCAAGATCTAAGGAGATGAAGAAAGGTGGCTTCATGTTTCTCGTCTGCTTGGGTAGGACCTCAATGGACCCCACGGACCAGAGTGGGCCCGGCCAACTCTTTGGGACCCACTTTCAGGATGCTTGGGATGATCTTGTCCAAGAGGTAATTATGTCATTTCACAAAGAATTTATGCCCTGTCTACATACATAGCATGCATACATTAATACTAATACCATATAGCCAGACCAAAAAGCAAGCAACAACATACAAAAGGTGATATGATTAATTGGGTGTTATTGGCTTCATACTATACCTCATTATGAATTTTCACTGGGCATGATTAAGTTATGTTGATCCTACCCGTTGGATTCCCTCCCGGCCTAAAATTGATATCAAGCCGTCCATTTGTCCATCTCAGTACTGTCGGCAAGATAATGACTCTAATTGGCTGATGGGTGGCCCATTTACTGTTGACCATAGCTTAGCATGGTTTTAATTTTAGCACAAAATAACCATACTTTATGTCAAAGACTAAAAAAAGGAAAAAGAAGAGCCAACATTGTCTTTAAACAAAGACAAAGGGCAGTGCAGGTACGTACTTAAGATGCTGTCCCTGAATCAATTACTACTCTTATCAGAGTGGTACAGTACGTGATATATTAATTACAAGATTTTCATGGTCTGGTGTCTCTGTGACTTTGCAGAGTAAAATCTATTTTGTTGGAAATTAAAAACATGCTTACGGTCATTAGAGAAGAAAATCAAAATATTATACCAAATATAGCAAATACTAATTCAGTCATAATTTATAGTCCCAATCAGTTCAAGCTACACCTTATTCTATTTGGGTTCTTGCACAAAAAAAAATTATATATCACATTTATTAATTATATTGTTAACCACATTTTTTTTATAAATAAGTAAAATCTTATCACAAATTAAGGTGAGTTTTTCTAAGAAAAAATTATGGAGTGTGACGGTTGTAACATACATCCCTTTTTATACCAATTCATCACATTACGTGATTGTATGATTGCGAGAAAAAAAGTGTATACAATCTGGTCCACTGAAGACTTTCTCCTTGTAAGAAATGTTTATATAAACATTTACCTTTATTAAATGTGGTCCATAACCTTTTTTTTATTTTTTTTTATTTTAATCTGAGGGAATGTGGATTGAATTAGATATATTATGGTAATTATACTACTTTTCTCAGTGGGCTACCCAATAACTTGGTGCATAACGTATATTACTTTGAATAGAAGTTGTGAGTTGTGACCATAATTAACAATGCCTAAATTAATTGCAGGGTCTTATCACTAGTGAGAAACGTGACAGTTTCAACATCCCTGTATATGCATCAAGTTTGCAAGACTTTAGGGAGGTGGTAGAAGCCGATGGCTCATTCACTATAAACAAGCTTGAGATTTTCAAAGGAGGAAGCCCACTTGTGGTGAACCAGCCCGATGATGCAGCCGAGGTGGGCCGAGCCCTCGCCAACAGCTGCCGGAGTGTGGCCGGAGTACTGGTTGATGCACACATCGGCGACCAGCTCAGCGACGAGTTGTTTTCGCGAGTCGAAATAAGGGGCACTGCCCATGCGAAAGAGACACTGGAGAAGCTCCAATTCTTTCACATTGTGGCATCACTTTCTTTTGCTTCTTAGTTAGAACTTAGAGGCAAAACAATAAAGTATATTAATTAGTATTTTCCAACACACAAAAGATGGGCATGCATTGCACAAACTCCTGTCGTTTTTAATTTCTCTCTAGCTCCCATCTTTTGTGTGTGTGTTTATTTGTTTGTGTTGTTATTAATGACTGCTGTCGTAGTTGTCAGTTTGTCACCTTTATATATAGTTGACGGGCTTTGTGACTTTGTGTTCCCTTTGAATTAAATTAGGTAAAGCAAGAAAGCTGCGTACACCCTTTTGCTTCCTTTATAGTTTATTATTGTGTCTGTGTCATGTCATGTGAATTAAAGTTGTGTGAATGAGGTGTTTCTGTTTTACCTAACAGCTTTTGCAATATATGCCCGGCCCATTTGATTTAGTAACCTCTACTTAATTTTCTTTTTGACCCAACTTAAATTAATTTAATTATTTAAGGGGGGGGGTTGTTAATGGCAATGGTAGTTATTTCGGTTACAAACTAAACTAAGGTGTTCTTTGTGCTCAAAAGTTTCTAGTTTTTTATTCAATAGGCTGCCTTGCTAATTATTTAAGATTATTCTTCAGGTTCCTCATATATATCTTTTATAATCTACTGTTAAGTACACAAGTTTGGTTTGAGAGTTATCCCAGACTAATTTTCTCTGCAAGCATTCCAAAAATAACCATATTGTTTGTTTCATATATATATGTTTATAACTTCCAATTTTCTGTGAGGGGAAATATTTTTTTTTTTTGTTTTAATGAACAACTTATCATTTTGAATGTGGACTCTAATATGGTAATTCACATTTGCGCCACCATTTAATTGTGGTGGCGACCTTGGATCTTACTCCGGCCGGAGAGAGAAGGAAAGAGAGAGAAAAGGAGAGGGAGAGAGAGAGAGATAGGGGAGGCGACCCCGTTCTGTGGTAAGTTGCCTTAGAAATTACCTGCCTAGCCCACAAGCTAAATACAGAACCCAAGTTTTTGAAAAGTCCAAACTTTCTCATAAAGCCCTTCAATAAAAGCCCAAAACCCAAGAGCCCATGCTAATAGAACACCCAAAAGACCAAAACAATTATCCCAAAGCCCAAACATCCAAGAGCCAATTATGGTTTTCTCAAGGTTAGGAAAGGCCCACTCAAAGTTGCCTTAGGAACTACCTAGCCCACAAGATAAATGCAGAAGCCAAGTTTAAGAAAACCCCAAACTTCTCATAATGATAAAGCTCTATACTCCACTAATTGAGTTCCCAAATTTCAGCTGCCATTTGACTCTTCCCTCGGAGAGAGACAAGTATGAGAAAAGCTAAAAAGCTCCAAAGGTAAAGAACTTTACACTCCACTATAAAGCAAGCTTCCAAGCTATAAGACTTAAAAGTCAGCCCATTTTATGCACCAACATCTTGAGCAACCTACAACAACCCACCTTAGGAAATTTGATCCTTAAAAAGAGGGAACACTTGTGAGAGGAGTTGTGAAGGCATTTTATACTTCAATCAGGTCTTGCCTACAGAAGGACTCCTTTTTGAGGAGGGAGACGGAGAAAACTAACAAAGGACTCTTAGGTTGTACTGATATTATCCCCAACTCTACGACCTAGATCCAACATGGGTGGAGGCAAACCCAACGAACACATCTAGATGTGGGGTAAATATTCCTCTTTATATACTCAATGATAGACAATTACTTATCCGATGTGAAATAATTGTATTTCATTCCCAATTTCTTACAACGTTTGCTATTGATCACTTTTCTTGTTAAATAATGTATCATTAACATGCAGCAAGAGAACTCTAGAGTTAAGTTGGGTTGGAGAATTAGATGGTGAAATGGGATATGTAAGATGTAATCGGAAATTCGAAAATAGAGATTGCATTGGAGGTGTGTTGAAGTTGTTCTAAAGAGGCTATAAATAACATGTAATAATCTTCTACAGTATATTACATAGCAGCAAAGCTAGCGTCAACTGATATCCGGAAAGCCTTGTAACTAAAAACAGACTGCAATTGAACATGCATATAGTTTCTACCAGCTACTGTTTCACATAACATTGAAGGCCATTGTTAATTTTAAACATAATAGCAACTTCTTAATAATTACTTTCCCCCTCCCTATATGACACGAAGTTTTGTGTATATAATCATCATTGTGAAAATCAATATTCCAAAATGGCCCAAGAAAAAGGCCAAATAAAGAAAGGACGAGAGTCGAACTCTGACTAAAGTTTCAATCTTCAAAATCTCCCTGATTTGGTGAACAGAATATGATTATGTCAGCCTCTTCTGGCAGTCTAAAGCTCACCCTTTTCTTCACCTTCCCACTCCCACATCTGCTAAAATTAGAAGAAGCATCACTTTTTCCTCTACCAACCATTTCAATGGTCAACAGCCTCTGCATAGAAAAACTGTCCCTAGAATTGGAGTTAAGTTCATCTGAGTGATCATCTTCTATGTCTGGTGATGAAATTGAGAACCACTCCTGCAAAGTGAGCTCCTTCACTCCTCTTTTCTTTTGCTGCTTCTGCTCGTTTTTGGGCTGCACTAATTTCTTCCACATCTTGCTCTTTTCTCCCCATAAGCAACATCTTGGCTTCATGAACTCCATGATTGATGTTGTCAAACTGACATTTCTATCATCATCAGACTCTTTCTTAGGCAGTCTATGAGGGTTTGAAAATTGCCGAAAGCAAAAGAATTTGATTAAACCCATTTCTTTAATTTTCCTAGGAGTCATAAATGGAAGAGGTTACTTTGATGTGGTTTCAGCATATATATATATGAAATATACTGAGTATATGTGTATAAGATATGCTTGGGTTCCTTGGGTTCTCCAAGAATCTTAGTAGGAAATTTCTTGGTGAGGTAATTAACTTCATCATTATCAACTTCCGAGTATAGATGGGTTAAAGTAAATTTGGGCATGTATGCATATAGTATATTGAAATTAAACCCATAATTAATTGACAATGGATAACAAAACTTAAGATATTATATATTTTAAATAAGGTTTAACATTCACAATATGTGATATATTCTCTATGTATCCTCTTTTGTGGTGTGATTTTAGCCAAGTACATAGATAATTTGTATTGGGTAATATAGAGCACGTGCCCAGACACTTAGCCTAACACAATAACACATGATATATCTGCTTTGATATCAAATTGAATATCTATATCTAATCTAGTGGCTTAGCCTTTTAGGATGGCTATACAATATTACAAAATGAGAGATATATATATATATCTAAACATTTAGAGCTGATTTTAAATTTTTAATTATATAAAATGAGTAAAAGACTCTTTGAAGCTATCCTCATGAGCAAGAGCAAATAAGCATCTTTTAGAGATATCTGAAGCAGATGTTGTGACCTCTGTAAACCAATAAATTTCTTTTAAGAGTAATCGTAGAGACTTGTCTCTTAGTCTTGGCTTATCCACCTTTTACTTGGTAACTTTGTTGATAAACACAAAGCCACCCTATTAGATCAAAGACACATCCAAACCCATAAGGACAAAGAATGCTCTTGTATGCACTGATAACTTAAAACTCACAAGCATACTGAGAGTTCTTAAATAATATAATGTTAATATAGGAAAAGGGTGCTCTAATCTCAAAGCACATTTGATAAACATCACTTTCATTTAAAATGATGAAACTGTTGGCTTGGTTACATCGATCTATGTCCATCAGGTCCCACATGATATGGCCTTGAAAATGAAAGGATCTACAATTGATTTTGTTTTTCTTAAAAGAAATATGAAACAAATACTCATTGAAGCTGAAGACAATCCTGAGGCAACTGGAGCCGCCAAGAGTCGAATTTACAATATGGCCAAGAGTAGATAACATGTCCAGCTTTACTGAAAACATGTTTTAACTTCATTTCATCCATGTGAAATATAAAAAACAAGAACCATAGACAACCGAAATTTAAAGGTCTACTAGCCAAGATGCAGTGGAAGGATTTTTATTGCCAACACTGAATGAGAGTATGCGACTCCCAGCACTTGCACAGTTGCACTATGCTTGCTACAATAGGACCAAAACTTGAACAGAGAAAGCAACAAATATTTAGAAAGCCTCCAAATGCCAATACAACAATAACATACACAGGTACAGACAGTTCACTCTCCAATTTTCCCTCACTGTTTCTTACATTATATCCCTACAGCAGTAACTAGTAAAAACACTAAATATGACAGAGGTGTAACCTACAATTATCTCCTCCCTTATTATTATGGTGAAGCCGGAACTGGGTCAGTGCCAGAAATGTGGGAGCCAGCATCCTCTTTTGATACTTCAACATAGTTCATAGGAGCAGAGGGCCTAGGATCCTTCTTTGCATCTTTTGTTGCAGACCTGCTTCCATTTTGATGAGCATTAAGTGATAGCCGTCTGCTAGGAGTTCCATTGGGACCTCCGTTTGCACGAGGACCTACTACCTTCTTTGTCCCAACTGGTCGAGCGGGGCTAGGCTTTGAACCAAATACGGTTTCTTGTTCTGTGTGTTGTAGCTCTTGGAACTTCTTCTGATCCTGCAAAATCCATTGATTAACCCCCATTTGATGCAAGAGAACAACGAAATCAGATTGTGTAGTATAACTAGAAACCAAAGTACTACATGACTAGTGAAAACCCAGATTTAGATTCAGGTCATGTCAAGCGTAACTGATTTCGTATTTAGGCACGTATTTGAACTCATATAATGATCAATGACCATTAATCATCTATTCAATTAAAACTTACCCTCATCCTCCGCTTCTCTTCTTCTCTTTCTTGCCTGAGCATGGCATATTCATCTAGCATAGCGAGGAGGGGAACACCATCATAAGTAAATGATATGCCACGTTCTTCCTCCCATGATCGAGTTTTGGCTATCAAAGTGTCTACGAGAGCTACATTACCAAGAAAATGAATAAATAAAATATTTGGAAACTAATGGGTACATATGCAAGTCAAGCAGTGCTAATTGGCACTTTGGCAACATGCATTGTTTAATTTTCTTCTTTCATGCACATATTACATGGCCACACAAAATTTCCATATATTTATGCATCTCACTTTCCGTCAACTTTGCATCTGTAACATACACAGTCATCATAACTGTGTTATCCCCTGGATTTTACTGTTTCTACACATACCTGGAATTTTGTTAACCAGAATACGTGCTTTCTCTGCACGCTTGAGGTTTAGGTGTGCACCTCTACTTGCATTATACCTGTTTTCATCCTGTTTCAGCAAGACAATGTTTGTTAGAATTAAACACCTAAATTAGGAAACTTCGAGTTAAAAAATCATGCAAAATTCAAGTTGGGTTACTCTACCAGCCCTTAAAAGGCAAGACTCCAACCCCAAGAGCTGACCAATTCCATTCCTCCCCCCCAACCCAACCACCAAAGTCCAGCCATGAAACAATTACGTTTTCCTGTATGCTCAAAAATGGTTTGGCAGATCCTCCCCAGGCACCTTTACCGAGCAAACTAATTCTAGTAATTGTTGAATGGAAAGAGTTAATTCAAGCATGTCCACCATCTACTGTAATTGACAGGGAACAAGGATCAGAGGTATGGAATGTCTGATCACCAGCCCCTGGAGTACAGTGGTACCTCTCCCTTTATGAAGGGGGAGGTCCAGGTAGTTGAACCTCCAAATGATGGAGAGGGGTTAGGAAAAGGGGAAGACTACCCAATTTATGAACCCAAAAAAAAATGTCTAATTCTTATGAACACTGCTGCACAACATTTCAAATTAAATGCCACCCCCACCCACCCTCCTACCCACACACACACACAGAGGTAGAAAGATGGATTTATTTTGAGAGAGTTTAATTACGCGATTGTAGTCCTCAAGCCAACTCTCTTCTTCACAGGCTGACATCCATTTCTCAACTTTGTCCAATATATCCTTTCTGCTGAGAGCTTCATCCTTCGCTTTTGCTATCTGATCATCCATGTCAGCCAGCAATTCAGTAGGCTCAACGTTCCCAGAATCAATGAGTTCCATAATTTTTTCTCTGGCACCTTCTGTATCTATTTCTATGTGAGCTCGAGCAAAAATCTCCTCAAGCTCTGCTTGCTTCTTGAACGCAATTTCCTTCATCCTGCTTGATTTCAGCTGATCAAGCCTCTCAACTTCAACCTCAGTCTTGAGAACAAAAATTGAGAAATGAGTAAACAGCCACCATAATTTGTTCTAACAAACCATTGAACATCATATGCTTCATATACCTGCTCAATTAGATCCTGTGCAAGAGCCCCAGGAACAGTCACTTCATCAACTGAAGCTGATATATTACAGGTAACATGGTCAAATAATCTCCTTTCCTCTTCAGGAGTATCCATCAGATTCCACAGATCAATTAGCTGTGTTGCTGACTCTTGGAGCTGCAGAGGGAAGATGCATGTCAAACTTAATTCAAAGATTGAATTTAATCTTTTCTATAAGCACAAAGAATGGCAGGAAATAAAGAAAGAAGGAAATACCTTATGCAGCCTCTGCTTCTTATCTTCTTTTAGTGATAAGACTGTCTTCGCCAGCCTAGAAAGAGTATCATTGCTAATGCTTTTGGATTGCACACCAGTTGAGTCATTTAAGCTAGGATGAACCTCTGTAACAGTACTGAAGAAGTTCATTCCAAGTACAGCACAAAGGTCATGCACCGTGCTCACAAATTCAAGCACCTTGTGCAATCTCTCACTCTGCCAGATCAAGTGACCAATTAATATTATCAACTTATTGCAGGTTAAGTATAAAGTACTGTGCTACTCTATTTTGTCTTTATGTAACCATTTTCTATCAGGATAAATACCTTTTCCTTTTGAAGATCATGAAGTTGGGATTGATATTCGTCTAGCTTCTTCAGGGATAGATCAGACTCGTCAACAGCAGGAGTCTCATTGAGATTCAAGTTCCCAGCAATTTCTCCACAAATCTTTTGAATCTGTGATTGTACATCAGAAAACTCCTTTACTCTCTCCTCTTTCTGCTTCCACAGCTGTTCCAGTACTGGTGCTATAGCTGCAAGCTGTTCCTTGATTGTTCCTGAAGTCTTCTCAGGCTGTAATTAATACAGTTCACTATTACCCACTATACACTCAGATGGTACTATTGACATGCACCAATGTAGCAATAACAAATCCACAATGCATAAGAGAAAATATGTAAATTACTCACAACTCCAACAAAACTTTTTTCTCCAAGAGCAGACAGAAGACTGGAAAGTTCAAGTTTTGCATCAGACAGTGCCTGAAGAAGCTGTGCCCTTGACTTTGTTGCAAGCTCAACCTTCCTCTTGTATACATCCAGACACTCCTGCTCTAATTGAAGAAGCATTTTGTCTCGTTGCTCATCGCTCTCGCCAACCTCATCCCAAATTTGCTGCAGTAAATCAGGGCTTAGTTAAATGGTCAGCTTCCATAGTATATACAAACAAGCAGTGGGGAAAAAGAGACTGACAATTAAAGGTAAAAGCATAGGTCACCTGCAGTTTCTGCAGTAAAGACCCACAAGTTGTTTCTCCAAGAAGAGGGTTTTGGGCATCCGTGACCGCCATTTTTGTCAAAATTACTACCTAAAACTGCATCATAGAAAATGTTCAAAACCCATTCAGTGCTTTTTCATGTGATGTTATGATATACATTCTAAAGTGCACAAAATACAAGCCAGCAACATGAGCAAAAGGTACATTATTGAACAGAAAGACAGAAATCTTGACCAGACAAGTAGTGCATACAACACCTGTCAGCATCAGTCATATAAGAAGATGCATAACAAAGGATCACAAGAATAAAAGAACCTCAGAAGACAAAGAAATATGGAGTAGCCACGTTCAAGCTCATCCATTACTTGGGGATTAGAAATCCAAATGCCAAAAAGAAGAAGCAAAAATAGAGCAGTGGTGTGAATATGGCATCTCCAAACATAACTACAGACGCCCTCTATATTTCTTTGGGTTCTGGAAATCACATCCATCAACTATCAATACCTTCAATCCAGAACTAAATTTTGGTACATAAATGAAGTTCCAAACACAGATCACGCAAATCACATCACGTTACCAACTAAACAAAAACTATAATCAGAGTACCAAGTTAAAGCTACACAAACAATTGACCCATATTCTTAGTTTTCTTTCTTTCAACTTGGAGTGTAAAGAAAGCAAAATCAAGATTCTAACTCTAAAAGATCTCAGAACCTGGGAGACAGTTCAAACTGCGATAACATACAACAGAAGAATCAAGAAAGCTAAATTCTTTTCCTCACATTTTCTCATCACCAAACAAAAAACTAATCCTAGTAGTGCATTTCACTAAATCCCACTAAATTAACTAAATGAACGTACTAAATCCAAGATTACAAATCCATAACCGAGAACCAATCATCAAAAGCAAAATCTGAATCTCAACACAACCATAAACCCCACTAACGTAATTACCTAAAATTTACTTCACACTAAAGCATGCTCATTTCCACATAACCCACCAAGAACCCTCCTTTCCACACAAAAATGCATTATCAACCACAACCCATAAACCCCCACATTCGATCAAGAACAAGAAAATTTTAGAAAGACCCAGATCATTCAAGAACTAGCACAACCCCACAACCAAACAGCAACCATCTAGAATGAAAGAAACAGAAGAGTTGAGAGTGTAGGCAGATAAAATGCTCACCAGATCGTCCTTGGAGCTAAGGGTTTTTTGGGTTTGTGGGTTTCAGATCTAAGAGTGAGTGCGTGAGTGTGAGTCTTCTTCAGTGCATCTCTGAGAGTGAGAGTGATGGAAGCTCCCAAAGGACAGAGAAATAAGAGATAAAAAACAGTGTGCAGATGAAAATGGGACCGAGGTGGGGCCCTTTGTATACCATAATCTGATTGTCCCAAAGATATTGGTCCTGTAATGCCCTGTGTTTTGGTGGTTAATTACGAATATAACACTGTGGGGGGAGTAAATGGGGGTGTTGGTGGTTTGACTGGTCTTTTGTCTGGGTCTCGATTGGTCAATGTCTCAATGAGGTCCTGCATTGCACCGTCTACAAAGCACTTCGGAATAATACCACAAAATGCATTCTTTAGAGCATGTAAAAAAAAAAGGCTAAAAGCTATTCTAAATGTTATATTTTTAAGCTTTTTATTATAGCTTTTGTGGTTTTTATTTCAATGATACAAGAGTTATAATTTTGTATTCAACCAATAAGTGCAAGCACTCTAATAATCATATAAAGTTTAATTCTCTCTTTTAGAGGATCCACATCTCCAACAACTTCTTTTTTTTTTTCCCAACTAATCAATTTCCACCAACCAACATCAATTTTTTCCTTTCCTCACATGTTTTTTTAATGTGGGGCCACAAATTTCTTGGCATTCATAATAACATTTGCTATATTTTCTACTATATATAGTGGAAAATATAGCTTTAGCATAGTAAATGTTAAATATAGTCATGTTATTGTTGTGGATTTTTTTATAAATTTTACTATATATAGATTTTAGCATAGCATATAGCCATGACATTGTACATGCTCTTAGAGTTAGTGCTAGTGACTAATTTCGTGAGAATTAACCAAAGTCATTAAATAAATCATATAAAAGAGGAAATTGTATTTTTGAAAAAATTCATAAAGCTACTCATTTTAATGAGCTGCTTACAATTTTGACTTAAGTTTTTAAGAGTTCAAAGTGTTAATATTAGAGTCAAAAAAGTCAAAATTAAAGTCCAATTGTTCAAATGTATATATTTATACTAGGGACAATTCAGTTAAAACAATGACCTAAAAAACCAACATTAAACTTTTGAAAACATAGATCAAAGTGGTAAGCATCTCACTAAAATGAGTTATTAATAAAGTTTTCAAACATTATTGCAAACAATACTAGTTGGTATATATTATGAAATTAACTTTTTTGTTTTTTGGTAAGAAAATACCTTTTTTTTTTGTCAGATAGTAAGAAAAGGCCTCAAATGTTCAACTCGAATATTATGATAGAGAAAAGACTGTGGAGTGGCATTTGTGTGATTGAGTAGAAGAAGAATGGCATTTATTGTTGAAAAGAGTGATGAGAAGATGGAAAAAGAAAAAGAATTGGTGTATGGTGTATGTGTGTAGGAGCAAAACCACCAAACCAGATTTGGGGGGCAAGGGTTGTGGCCATCAGGTCACGGCTTAGGTGTCATCACGAATCCAAGTATCCATCAGGTCTCAATCTTATATAATGCTTCTGCAATCTGAATTCTGTATTCTGCATGCAAGGAAGTGAGGACAACTAAGGCCTCTCATAATTTGAGTGATGAGCTCACCAAATTACTCTTTTCTCCGTCTTTCTATCTCTGCCATCATAAAAATAGTAGTACTACAAATAAAACTTTAATATAAGGGATATATATATTTTATGTAATTATTTTTCTCATTAAGTGATTTACATGATAAAAAATTATAAAAATAAAATACACTCGTAATAAGTAAATTATTTTTCGTAACAACTTAAGTGCACCGGAATGTCATGAATTGTTTCATATCAGAGGTCTGATGTTGGTGTTCATACTTCATAATGCATGCGTGTAATAATTTACATTAGGAAGTAATAAAATGGCCATTAAATGTGATAATAAAACTGTACCTACTTTTTCATAATGCCTAGTACATTTTAATCAATAGTCTTTAATCCGTGAAACAGAAAAGCCTTAGTTGCAAATAGCTGGTTTGTATTGTAGTGTAGTACGGCTAGTTTTGGTTGAATAAAATTTTGCTCCAAAAAAAATTTATTCATTAAAAAAATCCAACTTGGGTACTTGCATAAACATTATGAATCTTACCATACATTTGATAAATATTATTAATATAAGGAGTGACATTTATTTGTTTAAAATTTTATGTTATCAGACTCTTAATCTAAATCACACATTCAAATAATAATTCATATAACTAATAGTTCAAATATGATATAACAATATATAATGTCAAACAATATGGTATTAGACTATGACAGTCCAAGCCGGAAAATCCCTACAAGTATATACTAAAATTCACATTTTAATTTTCTTTCATTTTATCCATGACTGCTGCCCTAGATTTTTCTTTTGAAGCAAAAATGCTTAGTTTAATACATTCATCTTCAAGACAGGATGATTAGGGAGCTACTACCCATCGTCACACTTTTAAGAATGATCGATTATAGGATGATTAATTATTAATTTACAACTGAATGAACATTTAAAGCAGCTTTTAGCTAATGATTCTTTTAATTCCCTCATGAAGATAAAGCTTGTCCTAAATTGTCTCACTTGCTGAAATAAGTGGCTGTTTTATTCTAGGAGGGTTGGTTCATTTTGGTTGATTAATTAATTAACTAATAGTCTAATACTAGGTATCAATACCATGTTTAGTTTTAAAATGAATTCAAAAGCAAAGATTTGACTGAAAACTTGGAAAGTGATTGACTCCATTTGGATGGTTTGAGTTTCATAGGTGATGGTTTTTTATGTCCGAAAATCAAGTGATGAATGGGCCAATGGAAACAGGTTTGTAGGGTTTGCTTCATGTGGCCTAGACAGGGAATGTATGGGACTTGTTTGGGTGCATTGTACCAGCCAAAACCTCTCATGTGCTCTTTGGACTATTCTATTATTATATACTTTCTTTAGCCAGAAAATGTATCTCCTTCAGGACCAGCCTGGTCTGGGGTGAGGAGATGAATAGTGAAGAGCAAGATGTTATAGAGTTTTAATTTTTTTTTTTTCAATATATTTTTCTTTAATTTTCTCATATAAATAGTGAAGGTCCGAATGAAAATGAATAAAATTAGAATGCAAAAATCACCACCCTATATTAATTAGGAGAGACGAAACAAAAGTTAATCGAACGATTTTGTAGATGTGAAGATAATTGCTCTGATTACTATTAATTTGATTTTTCAAAACGAAATTAAACACCTACCACCTGTCCATAACATGTGATAGTCAGTTGTTAATTAATGTATTGTCCTTGTTTTCAGACTTCTCAATCTGCAACCAGTTTTTTCTCATTGTGCTTCGTATATTCTTTGGGCATATTGAAACTTCATTCAAAGCCCAAGACAGGCAGTTGTTAAGAGTCTCATTCATGAAAATAATTAATGACCTCCAATAGTAATCAAAGGCAATAGATTTGTTAGCTAGAGCGATCGAATATGGTCTCTGCAGCATTTGGCATCGAGATTTATTGCCTACTTGCATATTTCAGGCAGAAGTAGTTGCTGATGGATATGTTTGATGGGGAAACTTCATTAATGATTGTAGGTTCAAGCTTGAAAAGTGGAATGGAAAACATTGATGTCCTTCACATGCCAAGGTCCATTTTTGTCATGACCTTGCTTACAAGGCAAATATGACTTGCAAGTTAATATCAACTTTCTGCTGGTTCTTATTTTTTAGGGTGGGGTTAGCAGTTACCAATTTAATTGAATGAACTTCATAACCAGATATTCTATTGATTAGGACTGGATTACAAAGTGCTTTCTTGATGTTGAAACATGGCACAGAACCCATTTATCAAACAAACAATCGAACCTCTCAATTAGAATGCGGCTGGACGTCGTCTTAGGAAACCACCATATAAAATGACTAGCCTCCAGCACCATCGTCAAAAACTTTGGAACCTACACGTGCGCCGGATGCTCGCTCACAGACATACTTTCTCCTCTCTATCATTTCGTTATGTACTGAATTTCTGCATGCTCTCTCAACCATTCAAGTACCTTTGCCCCCTCTAAAATTTCCTGAACCTGCACAATTTTAGTAGAGAAAAGAGAAAAGAGAGATCACAGAAGTAAGGGAGAAATAAAGAATACATAGAATGATTTGTATAATAAAAACTAAAAGTAGTTTTAAATAGTTGTTAGCTTTAGTATCACGTATTTCCTTCTCTATTTCTCTCATGTCACATCTTTCATCTCTGACTCTCATTTCTTCTAGATCTCTCATCTCCCACTCTCATTTCTACTATATCTCTCCCCTCTCTCTTTTTTTTATTCAAAACAAAAATAACAAAAATTACCTGATTGATGCTAAACTTATCGAAAGAAGATTGAGATAAGCAGGACTTGAAATTACAAAAAGGTTATTGTGAAGGCAAATGAAACTAAAAGCAATTGCACTCCACTTTTCTAACAGGGTGGCATATGCTGACCTGTCCCTTAACACGCTCCTCATCATAATCTTGTTTTTGGCGTTTGAACTCAGCAATGGAATTTTCAACCTCTTTGACAAGCTCCTCTGTTGAAAACTGCAAAAACAGACTACATATTAAATACCAACAGGTTTGTATTTAAAATATGTTGTAGCAACAGTTATCTTTGTGAATCCCATGCTACCAAGCAGAAAAACAATACAAACAACACAGGCAAGATACATTACAGATTTAAATACCTGCAGATTTTCACGTTTATATATGTCTCCAACGGCCAGACTTTGTTTTATCATATTCATTATAGTCTCCTTCTGGTTTTCAAGGTACTCATCTACAGCCTTCTTACTTGACAGAGAAGCCAATTGCTGTTCATTTAATTTTATATTTGCCTGCACAACCATAACAACCATAAGACAAAAGACGATAACTGCTAAATGCACACCCCCCCCCCCCCCCCCCCCCAGACACACACAAGCAAATAAGATTAACCCTCTTTAAGTTAATGTATTGCAACTACTGACCTGTATCTCTAAAAGTCTGGCTCCATAAAGCTGCCTACCTTGTTCCTCAAACAAGGATTGAGGAATATCAACCTCTACCATCTGTAAGAACAAGACATACTTATTTTAAAGATTGAATTTTCCCTTTAACAGGGAGGACAGCTCAAATGTTTACATGCCAACAGGCCTGACACTTAAATGTCTAACTGCCAATAAGCCTATATATGCATCTCCTTTGCGGACTGATTGAAAGAAAACTAAGGGAGAGGACTGTAATTCTTAGTGGGATATATACAGTTTTAAAATCAGAATTTGTCTTATGATAATAAGGGTTTCTTCCAAAAAGAATTGAACCCATCAATAAATTTGATCAATATCATGCCACATCATGGGACTGCAGGAATTCATGATTACGTGCTGACCAGCATAATCAAAAAGCTTCCTTGAAATGTTCATGCAACAACACAAGTGCATGCATGTGTGCGCAACAGAGGAAAAGAGTAGCCATGACAAGCCCTGTTTCAGTGAGTCAAACACCAAGTAAAGGTTTGAAAAGATGAATCTAATCTTGATGATGATTTTTTATAATTTAAAAGCACCTTGCAAATCTGATCTAGAATGGCATTATCTGTTGCTTGCTCTCTAGCTGTTTGCTCCACTTCCAGGCATCTTTGCAACAATGATTCCTTGACCTGCAGATTCATGCAGCAGAAAATATCATTCCAGAGTTGAACACAATAGCACTTCAATGAGAGTATTTAATAGCTCTGACTTGAGACAGGCTACCTGCTGCAGGGTGGTGCATCCAGGAAGAAGCTTGTCAGCAAGAGAGTCATCCAATTCAGGTAAATCTCTGTAAAATAATTCTTTGCATTCAACCTAAAGGAGAACCAAAAGAAGAAAAAAGGGAAAAGTTTCATCTATACAGTCTATTTGATGCAAATATAATATATCTAAGAGACATCTGGTCCCAGTAACTTCTCAGCCTTCAAGAAAAGTAAAAATATAAGAGAATTGTACATGGACTGGGTACTGAGAGGGAATTTAAGTTGATTCCAAATTTAATAAGAACTTGTCACACCTTTTTCAAATCCAAATTATCATCAAAATTTGGGGAGATTTATGAAAGACTCTTTTGGACAGAAATCAATACAAAGTAAAATAAAATATGTGATTATCTTAATTTTCAAAAGCTTAGAATAATGGGAATCATTAGATTTCCATGTATTTGCAAATTGAAGGAACCCAATTAAAAAGTGAAAGATGAAAAGATTGATATGATCTTTCTTATAGAGATGCCCATTATTTCTTACCATATGCTCTTTCGGTAAAGACTACATTCACTTCCTCAAAACAGAAAAGCACTCACATTGAATTGAGCATGAATTCCTCGGAGATTTTCTTGCGTCCATGATTCAGGAAATACAAGTGGAAAGGACTTTGTTTCACCCCGTTGAATACCAACTATTGAATCAAGGAAACCGGGAACTAGTTTATCACCATCTTCTGTATCAAAATTATAACCTGCAGATAGAAAGTAGAGTTGAGAGATTCCTTTGCAATAGTAATTCATCATTAGCAGAAGGGTAGAAGCTTAAGTGCATACTGACAAACAAACCTTTACTCTCAGCAGATGGAATATTTTGAACATTTGATTCATCTTCATCTATTGTTTTTGCAGATATATCAAGGACAGCAAGATCGCCGACCTATAGGAGTTTCAATTTTGTAAGTTACAAATGTCATACATCAAGTAGGAGAAAGGTTTCTAATGCATGGAACTTAGTTTGTAAATTCGAAAGAAACTCAACAAATATGAGACTCTAATGCAAGTGACACCATCAAGATAACATAGAAGTATATCTGAATAGAATTCAAAGTAGCACTTCCACTGCATCTGAGAAGCTACAGTAAAGAAACATCTTTAGTGATCTCTCTTTCTTGAATGAATAAAGCTTAATTAGTTTAGGGAGTGTATAATTATTCAGACATTTGAAAAGCATGTTTGGAAACATATTCAATGATCTATCATTTGAAGTTTTAATCATCACAAAAGATCCCTAGAAGCCCAACCCTCCACTCGAAAGTAAAAACTGAAACATATAGGAATGGTTTACTGAATTTCTTTATATCGTATCAGCTGCTGAGTGTAGCTATCAAAGTATGACATGAGTCCGACACAAAGAAGCTTGAGCATCAGATGCTAATCTAACTATTTTCATGCTGTGAATTTGACAGCATTTAGTCCTGGAGTATTCCTTCTAAAGCATCGATCCTGAAAAAAGAGCATATTTTTATCTGACTAGAGTAACTTGAACTTGATTCACCTGTAGTCCTCTGTCAGTTACGATTCTCAATGAACCTAGGGACTTATGACGGCGTCTTAATTCTTGTTCAGAAGCTTTGTGTGCATCTATGTCACTGTCTATCTCAACAACGATCTTCAAATTCTTGTATCCATTCTCAGGAATCCATTTCACTTCAGGTGCTATATCAACAATGACATCATATCTGGAGCAAAAGCCAAACTAGTGAGCACAAATACAGGTTGACATGATAAAATTTCCTTCAAAACCTGCCACTCCGCTTAATAAACTGTGATGGGAGATGTTGCATGTATTGTGGTACTATGAGGTGGAAATAAGTAGGAATATCAAATATGCAAGTCAAAAATAAACTCGAAAATGATATCCACATTATGAACCTGAGAGAATTGAGAGAAGAATAGGACTGCTCCATATCAGAAAATTTGGTTATAATACGGACAGAGTCTCTTAAAGGTGTGCCTTTCACCTGTAAAATAAGAACATGTCAGCCTTCAATTGAGAAAGCTAGAATGCTAAAGGGGGTTTTGTTAGACACTTGCAGTACCACTTCATTAGTTGTTTAATTGTTTTATATGTTATTATATGTTTTAAGGGGTTGTGATTGTGAAACCGCAGCAGAATGCTGCAACGTTTTAACTCTGAATCCAATGCTAATAAGCAATCAAATGCCAACAATAACTTGCAATATTTGAGTCAATATGAGCAATCAAATCCCCACATTAATTTGCAATTACAAGAATTTAAGCAACCGTATACTTTTATAAAAAATTTAAATTTATTTTATACTCTTAACATACTGAAGACATGGCATGTGGAAGGGTCCTCCTCAAAATGGATTCAACTGTTGCCCTCTCTACACCTTTCTTCCCAACATAACTCACAAGAATACTCTCTGGAACCTTCTTTCCCGGCCGAAATCCCGGAACCTGTGCATATGAAAACCCAAATAATCCATAAATTGAACTTTCTTTCCTGAAAAGCTAAATCAAAACCAAGCAGAAGAAATGTAAGAAACCTTTGCTTGCTTCATGAACTCGTCTATAACCCTTTTGTAACAGTCATTGCAGACCACTGGTGGTACTTGTATGCACAATTTAACCTGCATACAGATTACAGAGAGAGCGAGATTAACAAAACCAAAAAAAAAATGGAAAAAAAAAAAAATCATATTTTGGGAAGTTACTCTGGAATTGGGTTCTTGGGTCTCTGTGACAGTGATGTCCGCTGGAAGCTGGTCTGTCTCGGAGCCGAAAGCCGTGGAAGAAGAAGAAGCCAAGGTCGTGAAGCGCGATGACTGTGGGAGTTGGAGAGGATGGAATTGGCGGGAAAGAGAGGGGGGTCTGAGAGAATTGTAGGATTGGAGAGAAATGGGGATTTTAGGGAGAAGGAGAGAACGTGAAGGGTGAGATGGGTTTAAGTTGACGACCGCTCTGGAGCTTCCACCGACGACATTGATACAGAGCTCCATTGTTGGTTGCTTTGTTTACTCTCTTTGGAACGAAGACTGAGCTCAGAGCTCAGCTAACTGCAATTTGCAAAGATAGAGGGCAAAATGGGAATTAAAAATAAAAAGAAAGGAGAAGCTACGACGCCGTTTCTAGAATATCAGTCTGATTTATTGATGCGTTGTTTACAGTTTACTTGTCTCTCTGGCCCAGTTGCTAGTTTGCTACTTGCGGAGAAGATGCCAAAACCACGTCGTTTCGCCAGTCACGTGGTCATGGATACAATTATGGATGAAACGGGGCGGGATGGAGTCGGGTTTGCCAATACTATCCATGTCTTGTTGGATAAGAGATCCTCTTAAGGTTTGCTGGGTCTCAGTATTTTTTTTAAATGTTTTTCCTATTGAAATAATACAGAATCTAGGGGTGGGTTTGGTACGGTTACCGAACCGAAAACCTTAAACCGTGTACCGACTGAACCCCCCTCGGTTGGCCATTTTGGTTACCGAGACCAGTACCGGAATATCGATAAATTGACACTCGGTTGGACCGGCATTCTCGGTCGGCTCGGCTCGAAATGGGCATTAACCGAGTGGGTTGAGCGGTGGCCTGATGAGAGGATCAAGAACATACCAGTTCGCCGGAAAATTGGCAGGGAAACTAGCAACCTTTTAAGCCTTCGATCTGCCACCTACGATGGTCGGACGAACAACTCAAATACACCGAAACACTCAAGCCGACAAGAGGAGGCTCTGGGTACCAACCATGAGTCACGACGATGCCGGAATCGCAGAGTTTGTCGGAGAAGACGACCGGCCTTGACTGGGTTTTGGGTTTTCGGAATCCTTGGGTAATCTGAGGATAGGGGAGGGAGAGGAGACAAGGGGAAGATTTTCTGGGGTGGTCCCGTCACCACCCAAGGCCGGATGACGGCAATTTCGCCAGTCAATGCTCAGCGTGAGTACAAAGGGATGAGAGAGATGAGAGCATCGAGGGAGAGGAAAGATAAATGAGAGAGAAATGAGATTTTTTTTTTTTTTTAAGTCATTGAGAGAAATAGAATTAATTTCTAATTTTGGGGGTTTAGTGTTTTGGGGTTTGGGGTTGGGGTTTGGAGTTTTTACTTTAAATATATTTATATATAAAATACATTTTTATACCCTAAAATATCTTTTTATATAATACATTTTTATAATTTATATAAAACATCTATTTATAAATTTATAAATTATAAATATTTTAATTTATATAATACATTTCTATATAAAAACTAATTAAAATACCCTAAATTCTAATATTATATCATATCCTAAACCTTAGGGTATATAGGGTATAACATATAGTGATATACCATATTCTAATATTATACCATATTATAGTATTATACCATATCCTAAACATTTTTATAGTTATATAATTATATACCAACTATGAAAGTATGAATTATAGTCTAAGGGTATATGATATAAGGTATATGATTTAAAATTTTTAAAACATACAATAGGGTTTAGGGTATGAGATATAGGATATAGGGTTTAGAATTTAGTATATATTTATATATAGTATATAGTCATATATGATATATTTATGGTTCAATTGAAATAATTATATTATATAAATTAAAAAACATATAAATTATTAATCATAGGGTTTAGGGTATAGAAAGGGTTTAGAGTTTATAAATTTATATATGTTTTATAAACTATAAAAATGTATATAAATGTATTATAGAAAGGTATTTTAGGGCATAGAAAATGAGAAATGTATAAAATTGTATTATTTTAAATTAAATGTTATATATACTCGGTCCAGTTCGGTAAACTGACGGTTCTAGGATCTGAAAACCGAAACCGGAACTGAACATGCCGGTTCGGTTGGTAAACCGATATTCCGGTACGGTTTCTCTCCGGTACGGTTATTTGCGGCATCAGTTGAGCCGGTTTTGGGTTCGATCTCAGTTTTTCGGTCAAACCGACCCAGCCCTAACAGAATCAACATAAATACATAATATAATATAGATAAAATACACTAACACACAACATACGACATTATAACAATATTAATTCATAAAATAACACTATTAAATTTAAAAATTAATTACCCTAGGCTACCTTTTATTTATTGTTTTTACTCTCTAGTGTACCAATTAATTTTATTTAACAATAAGGTAAGTTGCAACTAGCTGACTTATTTTAAAATCTGGTCAATTGTCATTTTATTTCTTTTTGTCTTTTTCTTTCTTTTCTCTTAACTTTCATCTTCTCTCTCTCTCTCCCTCCCCCCGCTATGTCTCTCTTATCTTTCCTCTTCATAATCTTCTTATTATTCTTCTTTGCAGAGCAAGTACTTTCGAAACGAACACCACAATGGATCTGCTCCAAGCTTGATCGAAGCCTTTTGGATCTTCTCCGAGCACTCTCGCTTTCGTTTTCTCCTCCGATCTGTCCATATCGACGTGCTTCTCGAGCTTGATTGAAGCCTTCTAGAGCTTTAGCGCGTTCAAGGCCTCAATAGTGGCTTCAATTTTCGGCTTGGTCGCGTAGGCGGCTTTAAGAGCATGAACCTGGTTGCCTTGGCTCTCCACCTCCGAGAGCTTATGGGCAAGGGATCTGCGGTTGAATGGAGAATTGGGCATGATCACAGCTCGTGGTAGACTCCTACTTTGATTTCTTATTAGTAGCAGGTTCTTGATTTTTTTTAAGCTCAATTTCTGAAACTACAATTTTGGAACTGCAAGTAAACTGAAACTGCAGTTTATTGGAGTTGCAGACTTGCAGTTGCAGTTACTAACTGCAAGTGAAACTGTGAAATTGCAGTTTTTGAAACTGCAAGTGAATTGAAACTACAATTTATTGTACTTGCAGACTTGCAGTTGCAGTTACTAATTGTAAGTGAAACTGTAGTTTATTGGAGTTACAGACTTGCAATTGCAGTTACAATAAATGGAACTGTAAAGATTAAACCTCTTTTTTTTTCGTTGTTGTTGTAGCAGTTGCAGAAGCCTGTTTGAAAGTGAAGATGAACAGTTGTAGGTTTGGTAAAGTTGAAGAAAGAGATCAATTTAGCCAAGAAAGGAAATAGATCGATTTTGGGCTGTTTGTGTAGTTAGTTTGGTTGTGATGCGTTGATGCTGGTCTTTTGGAAAGTGTCCACTTGTTATGTTTTAGGCTGGTGGAAAGTGTCTGCAAGTTAATAGAAATGGATTGCGTGTTTTTGGTTAATGTTTTGCTTTGTTAATACCTTATAATGAATGGACTCAAAATGTAAGTATATAACAAAAATTAAGATAAAATATATTTTAAATTAAACGGGTATATGGAGCTAGGGGACGAGGTGAGGAATGGTATTCCTATACATGCTTTATTAGGGTAGGGCTCGTAGGAATTAACAAGGTTAGAGAATTTTACCATCCTTAAACCTAATACTTTAGACTCTAAATTTGTCAAATGGACAGGACGAGTATGATTAAATGATATATCACAATACGAGTACGAAATTGATCGAATTGGCACAAATACAACACAAATAAATGGGACTAAAGTGGTAAATTGTTTACTTATTAGATACGACATAACATGAACATAAAAGCAAGTCAAACATGAGCACAACTACACAAAAACAAATATTAAATAAGCTAACACAAATAAATGACTAAATGAGCCAACACAAATATGACATGATGTAAGAAATAGATCCAACTTAAATAGGTCAGGCCAACGCAGCTCACCTCTACGGGTCTAGAACACTCGAATTCAATGGAGAACGGAACCAAATGATGAAACTAAGGATGTAATTGGTTCGGTAACTAAACCAATTGGTTGAGATCGACCACTGAATCGACAGAGAATGAATGGTAAAAAAGGGAATCACATTTTCAGGTTCGGTTGGATTTGGTCGGCGATATTTACGGTACAATTTGGATTTTTGGTGTTTCGAGAAGATGGTATCCAAACCGTTTCCGATCCCAAACTTGGCAGTGCGATTCGGTTATACAACCGAAAACCGACATATCACAACCAAACACTGAACCAATCGGTTCAGATTGGGTCGGTTATTTTCGGTACGTCAGCAAAAAAAACCAGCCTTAGATGAAACGGCGTCGGTACCTCCTTCACCTGCTTTTGCTTATTTTAAAGTTTCGACAAACTCTCTCTGTCTCCGTATCTCGGTGTCTCCCATTTCCCAAGTCCCACCCACTTGCTCAACCTCGTACTTGAAGCAGTCACTCGCTCACTCACTCACTCTGCTTTCAAGCCTCAACGCCGAGAGCTGAAGAAGCAGAGCGTCGGAACTCGGAGAAAATGGAGGGAGTCGGGTCGAGATTGGGCCGGACGTCCTCCAGGTACGGCGGCCAAGCACCCACCGTTTTCAACGGCCCAGTTCGGAGGTGGAAGAAGAAGTGGGTCCACGTGTCCTCATCATCATCCTCCGTTACTTACCAACAAAACCCTCAGTCCCAATCCAACGGCCACAACAACAGTAACAGCTCCCGACTCCTCCTCTGCCGCTGGACCCCAATCTCTCCGGCCCCCAACTCCGCCGCAACTGTCGCCGAACCCCACTCCGGCTCCGGCGCCCAGACGGAGGAGCCACCGCGCCGGAAGTTCCGCTACACTCCCGTAAGTAAACTAGCAACATGCACATGTATTTGAAGCTCTGTATATGTTTGTATCCTGTATATGTATTTTTAGGGTATTTATGGTTTATGGAAATTATGGGTTTTGGTATAAACGATGTGGGTTTTGATATATATATATATATATATATTTTTTTTTTTCCGTTAAAAATGTCGTTGAATCTTCTTATAGACTGCATAATCTGAGCTAGTACTCTGTTACCAGGTTAGGTTTGAATATGTGATTGCATATGGGTTTCAAGTTTAAAGGTAGAACTTGTATGATTTTGTGTTGTTTGTTAACTAATGTTCATTGTACAAAGTTTATGTTACAATTGAGAGCTTTATTGGCCTGTTTTGGATATAAACTCCTTCCAAGTAAAACAAATTTGGAAAAATTATATGCTTTCAAGCATTCAAGGTCATGTGATTTTAACTGAGTGATGCCCAGAAAAGAGCAGTATTAAATTTAGGTGTCCAGGGTTGTATAGAGTATAGAAGCTTGATGCTGTTGATTTTCTTTTTTCAAAGAAAAATGTTGTGAATTCCATTCCAAGTTACTTTGTTTGCTTTTATGAACATGGGTTGAGTGCGTATGGTTCATTGTGCAGGTTGCTGTGCTAGAGGAACAGAAGAAGGCAGTCGAGAAAAAGGTTGAAGATGTGGAGAAAACTAGTGAGGGAGACCAATCTACAGCCATGAGTGATAAGACGCATGGAAAGTCAAACACTGATAATGTTCTGAAGAACGAAGCTGAGGTGAGACCTTAAAACTCCCTGAAAGTAGGTTCGTGTGTATATGAACTTTAACACCATAATTCCTTCACACTAATCGAATTTTCTTTTACTCCTCCAAGAAAAAGAATGTAATGGTTCTAATGGAGACGATACCATTGCATGTGTTGGCATATACCATTGATGGTTTGCTAGCATGGAATAATATCTTTTTAAAGTGAAATTGACTTGTGTCATAAAGGATCAACTATGCAAGGTTCTTAAGAAACTTTCTTAGGAAATAACAGCTTTGGCAATGATAGTCACTCAAAGCAATGTAAGAATGAAGAGTTTTAATTTTGTTCCCCATCAAACGAAAAAGATTTTTTGGGTGCTTTTTCTCTAGTAAAAAGAAATTTTATAGAATTGTTTACAATGCAACAGAGTATTAAAAGATTTTCTGCACTGCAGGAATTGGATAAGAATCAATCTGGCTTGGAGGATTCAGACATGAGCCATCTGGATTTAGATTTGGGCTTGAAAGGTCACAATGGAAACCCTAAGTCAATTGGCCAGATCAAAGAGGGTCAGATGAAAAAGGCAGGCTCAGGTGGATTTTGGTTGGGTTGATGCTCAACATTTGGTGATCACTGGCGGAGGCTACCACGCATCATGTGATTTCTATATTAGTGTGATACTGGTTATGATGTACGTAAACTAAGCTGTAGGATTAGTTTGTGGATTCTCCCTTTATATACTGTTAGGGATAGTAAGTGGTAGTGGTACAGAATGAAATAGCACATGATGTTTTTAAGTATTCTACTGCTTGTAAAGATTAGCCATTTCACCTATGTCGCAGTAGCACTCCTCAGCAGGAGGTTGTGTTTTCAATGGTTACAACATGACACGAAAAAAATTTAGGCACCAAGAAAACATGACACTGTGTTGACTTGACACAACTACTATATATTTGTCAAATTAAGTCACAAGATTGTGATTTTTTTTTTTTATGTCAATTTTGCACCTTCCAAACTTACATAAAAACACTAGTGTGAGATTATTCGTCCTGCCAAGTGACGGAAGAGCTAAGTTAAAAAAAAAAAAACTTGTTTGAATTTGATATAAAACTTTAGTTCTTGGACAAATCCAAAAGCACAAGCAACTAGTTACAAACTAGCAGTCGGTGCCCCTAATGATCTTTAATGCCATCCACAAGCTCAAAAATCCAAACTCTACTTGTAAACCCGGCAATTCTAAGAAAACCACAGCTCTTCTGTGGTGTCATCTTTAATGACAATATATTACAGGAGTAATTATGAAAGATAGGAAAGAAAACACTGGAAAATAAGTTTATGGACCTGAATTCAAAGGAAAAAGATTAAATCTCATTCAAGTTTCTCAAACATATGCAAAAATTTTGTAATGTTAATTAGTACACTGCAAGGCCGCCACTTGAAAATTTTGTTAGCTGCAATTTTTAATTGCCAGAATCACCCTCAGTTGCATTGTTCTCCACTGTCACACCAACTTCTGCTGGCCTAATAACTCGATCATAGAGCATGTATCCTGACTGCAATTCAGAAATGCATGAAAGTTTTTAATTAAGTGCTTAATAATACAGTAACTTGATCACATTTGAGCAACCATAGAATAAATGCTTCCCACAGGTTTGAAAGGAAAAGCCCCACTTTGTTGAAAAAAAAGAGAGAAGAATTTATTAGAAAGATTCAAGAAGTTATCTGGATTCTCGCATCAGTCACATTTATGCAAACAAACAATTATCCAAGGCCTTGCCGTTTGCATGGAGCTTTCTCAATTGATATATAAATTCAAATGAAAACCAAAGGGCTACTTGGTTTTGTTCATGGATACACACACAAAAAATAGTAAAAATAAAAAAGCAGACAGTTATTGCAAAAATGTGAGTGCAGATGTGTTTTCAAAATCTGTTTTCTGGAAATTACTATTAATGCCAAGTAGTAGTATATTTCTTTCTCATTTGAAAAGAAATGCAACGAATTGATTACATAAATACCTTGAGAACCACAGCAATGGTGCCTGGAGGCTTGGAAGCATCTGGTAATTGGAATACTGCATTATGCAGATGTGGGTCAAATGGCTCATTTGTAGGATCATATTTTTCTACTCCGTACTTTCTAAATACCTGAAAGCAAATGCATTTAAATGTTATAGCATTGGAGAAAATTTCCACGCTTGGCTAACAAGACCATTACTAAATACACAGCTAGAGCAAAATGGCACGTGAAATAGAAATTACCACTTCTGAGAATGAGCCTAATCGACACAAAGAATATGAGCCTATAAGGTAATTTATGGCCATGAGAAAAATGAAAAAGGTGATCTAATTTTATTTTTCGACACAAGCATCTAAACAGTGTTAACTCAAAATTGAAGCAGCCACTTTAATCGGGAAGGATTTATGGTGAATAGTTATAATTAATGATGAGAAAATTTACCTCTGCAAGTTGTTTCTCAGTCATTTCAACACCTTCAAGAAGTGTTTTTAGAAGTGGTACAGCTCCAACAGAGTCCCCAGACTGATCAATTTTTGAGAAACTCTCTTTGACAACTGAAGAAGCTCTGCCCAAGTTGTCAGCAACATCTAGTAAACTCTTTGCAAAATTCTGCAGCATAATTACAAGCACTCATCAGAGGACTTCAGAAGTTTTTTTTTTTTTTTTCAAAAAACAAAAAAGCAATTGTCCAACAAGAATGAGGCAAATACAAAATCAAATAACAAGTATTTGGGGACAGGAAAAAATGTCAAAAGTCAACCAGGACCTGTATGGCAAATTTTTTTGAATTCTCAGCTTCACGCCTTGTTCTGTCCATAACATTTTCCATTTCTGCATAACTTCGGAGGACTTTATCTTGCATTTTCTCGATTTCTTTGTGTTTCAGCTTTAGAAGTTCTTCCTTCTCAGCCACGAGTTTCACCAGATCATCCATAGACAAGTCACCCTCTGAATCTGAATCTGAATCAGAAAAAACACAGTTCGTTTAGTACCTCCTCTCCTTCTTTTGACAGATGGAGACATGGTAGACTGGGAATCTAAAATAGAACCTGACTCATTTGTTTGATCAGCTACTTTTGCATTCCCACTTGCTTTAGTTGGCTCTCCATTTGTAGAAGCACCACTTTTCTCAGCACTTCCTTGTTCCCTTTCAGCAGGCTCTGGCGACGCAGATGAAGAGAATCCAAATAGTTGAGAGACAGAAGAAGTGGGGGTTGAATGATGCAAAAGGGACACCTGACTTGGAACCAACTGTTAATAGAAAAAATAAAATAAAAACCATTATGTATAAACTAGGTAAAGTTTAAGCTCTTTCAACAGTTTCCTAAACCATCAACAGAAACAAAACCTCATACTCTCTGCTTATGCAACTTCTTTTTCTTAAGAGGAAAGTTAGAAACAATAATATGAAAGCTAATAATTAAAGAACTTTCCAGCTGTTGGCTAAAATTACAGAAAACCCTGAAAACACAACCTTCTTGAAACCAACCATAGAGATTAAGTTTTATGACAGAAAAAAGTCCCTATGGAGATTGTAATCAAACATACATATGTTTGTACAAACAAATCGTTTGAAGTAAAAATATGTTGTTAAACAATATGAGCTGGTACCAATTATACAAAAACAATAAATCACATAGTTAATTTCATGTCCACTAGGAAAACAGCCTACAATAAAGGACTCAGACACCATAATTTGAAACTGTATATGACAAACCCAATATTCAAACATTTAAAAAAATCCCAGAAAGCCAAATAGCATAATAACGGGGAAAAAACTATAAAACAAATAATAGCATAAAAAAAAAAACATCGCTTTGTGTGCAAGAGGAACAAAAGTGAATCGAAAAAGCATAAGTATTGGTGAAATATACATAGAAACCTAAAACCCTAGCAAAACCCTAGTGGAGGAAATTAAAAAATACAGGGGTTTTTGGAACCTTGTTGGGCAAATCGTGGATCAGAGCTCGGGACTGATTGGACATGAGTAGCAAGTAATGATTTTGTGGAGCAGCGAAGAGCATTGTGCTCCTGGGGAGGGTCCTTGAGACGCGAGCTAAAACCCTAGAGACGAACATGCTGAGGAATTGGAGGGGCAAAACGGGTATGATAAGAATTGTGTTTAGAAGAGAGAGATATGTGGCTCGGGGCTGGTAGGAGAAGTTTCTGCAAGGAAGTGTCCTTGGAGAGAAAGAAAAACAGCGAGACAGGAAAGTTAGGGTGTTGCCGGTGGTATTTTTTGGTTGACCAAAATGCCCTTACACAAATTACAAGTCTGAAGTATTGACCAACGGTCTTTTAGAGGGTATTTTCGTCCAAACTGATTGGTTTTATGAAGATAGGTTTTCAATTTAGGATTTAAGAAACCTCTGGAACCTTTTCGCAGTCACCCTGAACAAGTGGTTTAAGAAGACTAGGTAAGCGGTGACACGACATCGTTTAAAACCACATACATGATACGAATCCACGTTGATGGTACTTTTAGTAACTTGGTTTCCAAGTATTAAGGTAAATTCTAAATTTACTCCTTTAACTGTAAAGTACAAAATATCAAACATGTTACAAAAGCAAGTTTTAATGGTGATTCAGAATTTTTTTTTTTTTTTTTTTTGTGCTTCTCTATTATTTCTGAAAGCAATTTTTATGAGTAGGTTTTGGAAACAAAGGTTCTTTAATTATGAATTCTGGAGAAAAGAAAAACAAGAAATGCAAATTTACCTAGTTGAACTCTCCAAAAGGAATTGCGATACATTCATGTTCCTAAAACATTATGAAATGCAAGTATTACAGAACTTAAAAGTAGAAGGGTAAGAGAGAGAAACTGAGGTTGAAAGTCAATTTTCATTAGACTAAAGACTGTACTGCAGCCTATAAATATTACAGATATGCCAGCTCATCATAACCATACAGGACTTACAACCATGATAGAGAAACTAACACAACTGATGTACACCTAAAGATATAATCAGGTACAACAATTATGTTCTAACTTTTTTGTCTATGGAGAACATCCTAGTCAGTTGCACCTAGCCTTACATTGCATACAAATCTTCAGCATTTCAAGACAGAATTCTACAATGAGGCTAACAGCTCCCAAATCCTAGCTCGCCATCCATATCTATCTCCTGGAAGCCTCCTCCAATTTTGTTTAAATCACTTTTTGCTACCTCAAGATTTACCTCTGCAACCGCTAGCTCAGCCCTCAGCCTCTTCGTTTTAATCTCTAGATTATCTACTTCCTCTCTTAGTCTTTTCTGTTTCCCTGCCCTTTCCACAGACTTCTTCAAACCCAAAGCCTTTTGAACATGAGGCTCCAGCCAAGCCAAGTCAAATTTGAAGGCCTGAAGCTCATTCCATGAACGTTCTAGGTGTTCACACGCTTCGTCTGTCATATCCTTGGCCTTTTTAGTCTTCAGAAAATGCAGGAGTTGGCCCAAGGCTGTGAATGCCCATTCAGCAAACCTGTGACTGCTCTTCTTTTGGCATTCAATTAGAGAATGATGCCATGAACAAACTTCATCCAGCAGTGGAACAAAAGCTTTCTCTATTTTCCATAGTCCCCGGAAATCCACGAGCTCACTCTCTGGTGTGGTCGCATCCTCATGTTCCTTGACCATGGGAGGGTCAGCAGGACTATCACTAGGTTCAGTGCAAACTTGGAAACTTGGTCTCTTGCTTGCTGCTGAAGAGTGAAAAACATTCAAAGAATCCACATTTGAAGGTCTCTGCTTCTTATCCTCCTGACCTGTGGGCTCCACAGTTGCAGAACTACTAATTTCTTGATCTTCTGAAATCTTAATATCAGCCTTAGGAACTTCAACCTTGGCTTCAATGATACACATATCATTCACAAGATACCCTTTACTATGGTCACGTAACTCACTTAGAGGAATAAATGATGTGAAGCCCCAGTCACTCTCCTTTCTATTGAACACGTGTTCAGTGCCTGCAAAACAAATATCAAAGATCATAAAATCATTAACCAAGAAGCATAGCTCATCAATAGGTAATAAAGAAATAATAATAAGGGAAACCCATTCTGAAGCTTTATATCAAAATTAAGCTTTCATAGATCAACAGTGCCCATAATATACAATTATACACATACACAACAGAATAAGGCTCCAGTAAGTAATTAAAATAAGTAGTCAGTGGACCATTAGAGTCCAGATTAAAACATTTCCGCGATCAGCACGGTCAAGATCAGGACACTCCAACTTAAAGTGCCTTGGTCCTGAGCATAGAAAGAGAGATAATGGTCCAAGATTAACTATTAATTTTAGGTACTTATTTTAACTACTAAAAATATAGACACACACAAACACATATACATAGATACATTTATATTCGGGAAAATTTTAGCAAAACTACTCCAACTATACCCCTATTTTCACTTTGATTCAATCAAAGACTACTATTAACGATTTGTTTCAATCAAGGATTTCCATCAATTCTATTACAATTTCCGTAAAAAATCGTCATTTTAGCTAAAAACTAATTACAAAAAAGGTCCATTAATTTTAACTACTAAATTTCAATAACTTTTTAATTTAGATACCAAAATTAAATAACATTTTAGATCATGTACTAGTTGAAAAGTTAAACAAATTAATAAAGTAAAAGGTATTAGAATTTACAAATATTACATCACATGCCACTATTATAAAAAACTAAAAATAATATTACATCACAAATATTACATTAATTTATACTATATTGTATTAAAAAAAAATATCAATCCAGTCACAACTTAACTGTGACTGTCTTGGTAAATTGAAAGAGATAACTCACACCACTATACTTTATATTATTTTGAGTAAAAGTATTGTTTTGATCTCTATTTATACTATATTGTAGTATAATTTCTCTAAAAAAAAATTCAATTAAATCACAACTTAACTGTGACTGTTTCACAATTTAGATGTGACTGTCGTTCAGTCACAACTAAATTTGGAGTTGTGAGTGTCGTACAGTCACAACTAAATGTGAAGTTGAGACTACATTAGCAAATTTTCAAGATAATATAAAAGCCTCAAGGGCACTTTTGTCAAAACCTTATAAATTTTAACTAACACTCATTATATGTAGGCCAAAGGATAAAAATGTCAAATGGAAAAGGCTCAAATCAAAGGGGCCAACATATTTGTGACCTAATCTAAAAAACTACATTTAAATTTGGTAGTTCAATTGAAATATTATATGGTTTTCATGCTATACCAAAAAATTATTGAAATTTGGTATTCAATCCTAATTTTCTATTACAAAAAATAAAATAATTATAAAAAATTTATATGACAAAAAAGGATAGGGGTTGGTAAAACCCAGCCACCACCGGCGACTCCCCCCTCCACCGGTGCTGCCCCATCTCTCTCTTTCTCTTTCTCTTTCTCTCTCTCTCTCTCTCTCTCTCTCTCTCTATACTAGGCGCGAACGCCGCCAGACCCATGGAGTGCCAGTAGCTTCACCAACCTTCAGATCGGAGGTCAGCAAAGCCGCCGACACCCCTTGGGTCCAATGGCGTTTTCGTCCAATAGAGAGAGAGAGAGAGAGAGAGAGAGAGAGAGAGAGAGAGAGATGAGGCAGTGACGGTGAAGGGGGGAGTCGCTGGTGGTTGCTGGGGGGATGAGGGTCAGTGGTGACTGGGGGGGGGTGAAGGTTGGTGGTGGCTAGGGGATGAGGGTCGATGGTGGCTGGGTTTAGATCCTACCACTTTTTTAAAAAAATATTATTTAATTATTTTTTGTTTTATAACCATTTTTTAAATGGTAATACAATTTTGTCCCTAAAATTTGGTCACGTGCATGTCACATGACCAATTTTTGACGAAAATTTTGACAGACTTGACGGAATATCCTCGATTGAAATACTTGGTTAATAATAGTTCCTGATTGAATCAAAGTGAAAACGAGATTCTCAACTGAAATAGGGGTATAGTTGGAGTCATTTTGTTAAAATTTTCCCTTTATATTTTAGGCAGGAAGTTTTACATAAGCAAACCCAAGTATATAATAAATAAAAAAAGTTGACCCCAGCTAGAATTTGGGGCTAGACTAACCAAATTAATGCATATAAAACTTTGTGATTATACCTTAAAACAATTGAACATTGTGATTCAGTTGACTTGAAACCTTTACTGAATATCAAGCAAGTATTCTTCTTTTGTTAGAGGATTTGCTAAAGCATCCAAGTATTTGCAACACCTGACTAATAGCTGCCCCTATTTCTATAATTATCATAACAGATTTGTGCTTTTAATGGTATTCACCTTTTTACGCACACAAATCTATGTTATTTCCAAATGAACTAACATACACAGGAAAACGCTGATACATTAACTAAATGTATGTAACCTATCAACCAGACCTCGGACATATTTTGCAATAAATAATTAAATGTACTAACAAACAGATTTAGTTAAGCATAACCCAATATACTGCCATATAAACGACAGCCCAACTTTGGAAGAAAACAGAGTATCTAGCTAAAGCATATCCCAATAAATAATTAAATGTACTAACAAATTAACAAAACAGTTTTAGTTAAGCATAAGTAGTGCATAACCCAGTATACTGACATATAAATGACAGCACAACTTTGGCAGAAAACAGAGTATTTAGTTGATGCATCTCAAACTTCCTATACTTTTTTTTTTTTTTTTCATTTTTATCAACAACCTTCTTATAGATGCAGATGGAGTTAGTATTGACAGTTAATACCAACAAGTTTCTGTTATCATAGGAGATCTCCATTATATTGGAGAGTTAAGTTCAAGTAAAGTTACCTTTATACTTCCTCTCTAATTAATGTTTAGTCCAAAACAAACGAGAGATACAAATTTGCACATTCCTTTCTTTTCTCCACTTCCAGTGTCTTGTAGAGTAAAATTTAAAGAAGTGGTGTAGAGAAGGCAGTCAGGCATTGATTTGTAATCACAAAGGAAATAATTCTTTTGGAGTAGGCATGAAACTGAATCAAAGCAAAACCCCCATACCAGGATAGTGGATACAACAATCACACAAGCATAAATGTGAAATAAACAATAGTAACAGAAAGCAAAGTACCCTTTGTTAATGACATTCTGCTTTGAAGTTGATTCACCAAGGTCAGTCTGATTCGGGCATATCTAGACCACCCTAGTGGCAATTCTGAAGAACCTTTAACATCCAAATACACTGACAAGTAGTCTACGTTGTTCCCCCTTGGATACAAAAGGAGCCGCCTGACCAAACCAACCAAGTCAAGTCCAAAACCATATCACATGACACAGCAATACAGGTTTTTAAGCTTGTGAATACTGAATAATAGTAGGAGATACTCGAAATTACCATTTGCATTCACCCATGACGAAAACATCAGAGTAGTGCTTGTAGACATTCAGCTTAGAAAAGTTGTCAATTTTCCATATGAATGTCTTAGATACAAGCTCCTCCACATTCTGATTCTTCATTCTACCAAATCAAACCCAAAAATAAGTAAACAAGAAGTCACTACAGCACCAAATATCACACAACAGAAACTAGTTGAAGTAAACAAGACCCATAAATCTTTTTAGTGAAAAGAATGTCCCATAAACATTTTCTGGGAAAAAGACCCATAAACTATATCTGGGTAAATTAAATGACCCACAAACTTAAAACAGTGATTATTTTGAAGGAAAGAGCAACTCCAACAAGGATAGTCAAAGTTAAGCTATTTTTTTGGATAAATAGCTATCTTCTCTCTCCTTTGAGCTAGATTTGGCTAACCAAAGAGTAAAAGCGAAACTAGCTAGGTGGAAGGAGAAGCTGTTGGAGTGAATTTTTCTGAAAAAAACTAGCTAAAATGGCTAAGGAGGGAGGTTTAGCTTGTTAGAACCATATTGAGTTTACATTATACTTAAACACCTAAAACAACTAGGAATACAAGAGAGAAACCTATTTGGATTGCCGGATTAGTTAAGGTGAATTGAGAGTTATATTAAACATGGAATACCTACTATTAAGGACATGGAAATCAGGAGGTGATAAGGAGGCTTACAGGAATTCCTTTATGGGCAAGGAAGCTGTGAGTTTCACCTATAAAACTAAGGCCTAGGTCCCCTCTCTCATGTACAATTTCATAGCAAAAGGTTCCTACCCCATATAGGCAGTGCATAAGGTGAAACAGAGAGAGAGAGAGGAAGACTTACGGCTTACTGTGGCATATCATCAAGCCTCTTTGCTGCGTTTTTGTTCTGTCAAAGTAACCTGCAATGGCATCACAAGGAGTGCCCTTTGTATGCATATCAAGATATATAACATAGCTACCTGAACTTCAAACTAGAGAACCAAAAACCATTGATCGAGAGAGAAACGTACCTTTCCATCGACGAATTGCACAGAGAGAGAGAGAGAGGAGAGAGAGATCTGCAGGAGATCACTCTGCAAATTCAAGCTCAAACGGAGGAAAGTGTATTGGCCAGTGACTGAGAATGCTAGCGGAACTTGCTTTTGCGTGACAACGAAACGCACCCGTCCAAGGTTGCCGGATGGCTAGGAAAAGAAAATTGTCGGATTTAGAAATTAAATAATGAGATGGTTTTAAAATTTTAAAAAAAAAAAAAAAAAAAAAAAGAAGGTGGAATCCCCCTAATTTTGATAATTTCTTTAACCAATGCAACAAAAATTTAAATTACCAACTAATGTGCACATGATATACTGATATGACATTTTCTCACTCATTGAGGTTTGAACTGAATCTAACTATGAATAAATGAAATATTATTGTATTAATCGAGAATTTGTAAATTTGTGACATAAGAAATTAGGATAATAATTTGTGGTTCTAACAAGATTACGCATATTGTATATGTTGCATAAAAAATTATTAGATATAAGCAATATACCGCTATGTAGTATAACAATCTAACGTGTAAGGATATTATTAGACGGTATATTTATATTAGTAAAGTATAATATTAATAAGACATAAATTCAATTTAGACACATAACTATATATGTTATTTCAACGGGGTCCACGAACTTTCAAATATTTCAAATATACACCTGATTTATTATGTAAATTTTGAAAAATGAAATTCCGTCCATCAATTTATTGAGAGATCAGTTAAATTTTAGCTTGGCTTTTGCTAACGGGGATTAATTGGCGATGTGGCACCAACTCAACATACATTTCTCGCCAAATGAGCAACACATGTCCACTTGACACGAGCCCACCCACTCATCACCTCTTTCCCGCTCGTCGAATGCTCTCCTGACCATTTAGTCTCCCAAAAACATCACGTTTTCCCCTAAATTCGAATATAAATCTCTCACTTGTGTTCAACGAGCGAGAAAGAGATGATGAGTTTGTGGACCCGTGTCAGGGGTTAGGTGGACCCGTGTCGCTCATTTGGTGGGAAATGAGTGACACGGGTCCACCTAACCCCTGACACGGGCCCACAAACTCTCTCTCTCTCTATTATTATTAAATTATGGGCTTGTGTTGCTCATTTGGCGGGAAATGTTTGTTGAGATAGCGCCACATCGCCAAGTAATCCCGGTCAGCAAAAGTCAAGCTGTCATTTAACTGATCTCTCAACGAATCAATGGACATAAATTCATTTTTCAATTTAGATAATAGATTGGGTGTATATTTGAAATATTTTAAAGTTCATAGACCCCGTTGAAATAGCTTATATAGTTATGTTTCTAAATTGAATTTATGCCTATTAATAACATCTACTCATATTAATTACACGAAAGAGAGCATTCTACATGCCACAACCAAGCTCACTATCCATAGATTGTCGTCAAACTCTCTTATTGCTACCTCAAGATCTCCCTCTGCAACAGCTAGCTTAGCTCCCAACCTCTTCATTTCAATCTCCAAAGCATCTACATACTCTTTCATTCTTTTTAGTTGCTCTGGCTTCTCCACAAACTTCTTCATACTCAAGGCGCGTTGAACATGAGGGTCCAACCAAGCCAAGTCAAATTTGAAGGTCACGAGCTCCTCCCATAAAAGTTTTAGGTGTTCACAGGCATCCTCAGTCATTCCTTAACTTTTGTGGCCTTTAGATAATGCAGGAACCGGCCTAAAGCTGTGAATGCCCATTCAGTGAACATACGACTTCTCTTCTCTTGACATTCAATTAGAGAGGGATAGCTTGAACAAACTTCCTTCAGCAGTGGAACAAAAGCTCTCTCTATTTTCCCTAAGCCCCTGAAATCCATGAGCTGACCAGCTGGTGTGGATGACACATCATCATGTTCGTTGACCAAAGAAGAAAAATCTGCAACTTTTAAAGAATCCACATTTGAAGGTCCTAGCCTCAGGGAATGCACAGGTGCAGCAATATGTGCCAACATTTTTGTCTTTTAAAATCTTAATTTCAGCATTAGGGAATGCAACCTTGGCTTCCATGATACATACAGCATTAACAAGATACTCTTCACAACGATCACTAAGTTCTCTCAAAGGAATTAACGATATGATCAAGTCCCGAGTACCTCCCATGCCATTGTTAACATGTTCAGTGTCTGCAAAATAGGAACACGTGCAAAAACATTAATCAACAAGCATAGCCCATCACCAGGCATAATAACAAGGGAAACCCTATCTAAAGTTTCTACATCAGTGTGCATATAACTCAATTTAAGTCTTCATAGATCAACATGGCCCATAACAAAAGAAAACAACCACACATGCACTCAGGTAATTTGACTCTTTTACTGTTTTACATCCTTTCCATTTTCAACGGATCAAAAGAACACAACCGCACATAAAGTTGCAGATTAAGGAATTAATACCAACAAGCTTCTGTTGTAATATGTGTTCCCTAATAAATTGCTTATTTGAAAATAATTTTTAGAGTGCAAACGATCTCATTAGCATAAGTGAACTTCTAATTGTTGGGTTGTAGCTCTAGTGGTTAAGAGTATTAACCCACCGGAGGTGTTGAGTTTGAATCCCCCTATTCTGGTTTCATTTGATTAAAAAAAAAAGTGAACCTCCAATCTGCAAGTAGAAGTCAATAGAGGAAATGGAATAGTAAACCAAGACTAGGAACCCAATAATTCAATTTACACTATGTTTGGTTCACTTCCAGTAAGAGAAAACAAAAGAAAATAAAGAAAAATGCACATTGTGTATTGCCTTCCGAATTTGAGAAAACCCCATCACGAGTGTTTCCTAGAAGGGTGACAAAATAACAATGAGCATATTTGAGCAATAAGATACTCTGCAGGTTCTATTATTAATATTCTTCAAAACTAGAGATCTAATTTCCCTTGTAATAATTGGAAGGTAATATTGTTACTACCATACCCACAGTTGATAATAAAGCTGCATTGTAAAAAGTCAAGTGTAGAGACTGAACCAAAGTGTGCAGTGTAAAAAGTTAGGTTGCATTGTAAAACAGTTGATAACCACAGCTGCTAACAAGATACAAATTAATCACTAGTTCATCAATTCACATTGAGTATATTAACTTTGCCATAAAAACCATAAAATGTGAAGACAACCGACAAAAACACAACCATAAACTAATGTGCATGATAAACTCAGTTAACAGGAACAGCAAACAAAATACCCAATGTTAGCAAGTCGTTGAGTTGAACTTGGTTAACTACGCTCAAGCTGAATTCAACATCTCTAGTCCACCCATGTGGCGATGTTGCAGAAGAATGTAAACTTTCGAAATGCATCAACAAGTAATTTATGTTGTTCCTCTTCGGAGATAAAGCCATCCCCCTGACCAAACCAACCAAGGCAAATCCAAAACCATATCACATCACAAAGTATAAGATTAAATTTTTAAGCATGTGAGTAGTACTGATCAATAGTAGGAGATACTAGGAAATACCATCTAAAATCACCGGTGGTAAAATCTTCAGAGTAATGCTTGATGATATTCAACTTAGAGAAGTTGTCAATTTTCCATGTGAATGTCACAGATACCAGATCTGTCACTTTTTTATTCTTCTTTTCACAACTTTCGCCAGCATCTCTCTGATTCTTCTTTTTCCTAACTTTCTTAATCTTCTTTCCAGGATTTCCACAAGTATTTGAACCTCCTTTCGGCAAAAATAAGTAAACATGCAACAAGCTTAAGCCACCATAATACCAAATAACACACAACAGAAACTAGTTTAGAAGAACCATCAACTTTTTTTTATTGTGAAGGTAAACTACAAGACCCATAAATTTAAGAGTGATTATTGTGAAGGTAAAATACGCAAGACAGATATGAAAAAGTAAAACACAAACAACCTTCATACTAGAGAATTCCTCAAAACCATTGGTGGAGACACCTACCTCAATCGGTGTGGGGGATACATCCTCCTCCATCAGATAAAGAAAAAATCCAGATCCTAAATTATACTCCAATTGTTTGAAAATAATTTTGCTCTTCAGTTTTAACCATGCTGCAGTCTTAAGACTTCATTCTAAACACTGTAATAAACTAAAAAAGAAAACAAATATCACACATGATACCAAAGCAGGTTTTCCAAATCAGCTTCTCTTTTTTTTTTTTTTTTAGTCAGAAAGTTCCAAAATAGTTTCAGTAACAATTTCGGAAAACAAACTTGAACTCATGAAACATCTAATAAATTATGTTTTCAGAATCCATGTTTTCTTTGGAAATTGGAACAACAGAACAATTGAAAACATGTTTTCTTTTTCTCTATAATTTCTGAAAACAATTTTTATGAGCACTGAGCAGGTCTTGAAAACAAGGGTTCTTTTAGTTTCAATTATACCCTGGGATTCTTTTGGCACATCTTTGATGAACTCTACTGCAACCAAATTTTGCTCAAGTGAATGAATTTTGTGGAAAATAAAAACAAGATTTGCAAATTCCCCAAGTTAAACTCTCCAAAAGTATGTGCATTACATTCATATTCCTAAAATATTAGGAAATGCAAGTATTTCAAAACATCCTAGTCAAATAAGGCAAGTACATTGCATATCTTCAGCATGTCAAGAGAAAATTCTACAACTAGGCTAACGTCCCCTATATCCTAGATCACTATCCATATCTATCTCCTCGAAGCCTTCTTCAAACTTGTCTAAATCTCTTATTGCTACCTCAAGATGTACCTCCGCAACTGCTAGCTCAGCCCTCAGCCTCTTTGTTTTAATCTCCAAAGCATCCACATCTTCTCTCTGTCTTTTCAGTTTCCCTGCCCTTTCCACAAACTTCTTCATTTCCAAAACGTTTTGAACATGAGGTTCTAGCCAAGCCAAGTCAAATTTGAAGGTCTCAAGCTCCTCCCATAAAAGTTTTAGGTGTTCAGACACTTCGTCTGTCATATCCTTGACCTTTTTAGTCTTCAAAAAATGCAGCAGTCGGCCCAAAGCTGTGAATGCCCATTCAGTAAACATGTGACTTCTCTTCTGTTGGCATTCAATTAGAGAAGGATGGCACGCACAAACTTCATCTAGCAGTGGAACAAACGCTTTCTCTATTTTCCCTAAACCCCTGAAATCCACAAGCTTAACTGCTGGTGTGAACACATCCTCATGTTCCTTGACAATGGGAGGGTCAGCATGACTATCAGTCGGCTCGCTGCAAACTTCAGAACTTGGTGCCTTATGTGTTGCTGCAACATTCAGAGAATCCACCTTTGAAGGTCCCTGTTCCCTATGCTCCTGGTCTGAGGGCTCCACAGCTGTAGAACTACCAATATTTTGATCTTCTAAAATCTTAACATCAGCCTTAGGGACTGCAACCTTGGCTTTAATTATACATATATCATTCACAAGATACCCTTTACTATGGTCACAAAACTCGCTTAGAGGAATTAATGATGCGAAGCCCCAGTCACTATACTTTTTATTGAACTCATGTTCAGTCTCTGCAAAACAAAATATTAAAGATCGCCAAAATCATTAACCAAGAAGCATAGTTCATCAATAGGTAATAAGGAGATAATAATAAGGGAAGTCCATTCTGAAGGCTCTATACCAAGGTTCATATATGAACTCAATTAAGTTTTCATAGATCAACAATGCCCATAAATATGATAAACAAATATATACACATACAAAACACAAAAGGCTCTAGTAAGTAGTTAAAAGAAGCAGTTCTGGACCATTAGATTCAAGATTAAACAACAGGAACAGGAAACAAAGTACCCTTTGTTATTGACTTGCTGTGTTGAAGTTGATTAACCAAGGTCAAGCTGAATTGGGCATATCTAGACCACCTAAGTGGCAACTTTGAAGAACCTTCAACTTCCAAATACACCGACAAGTTGTCTACGTTGTTCCCCCTTGGATACATAAGGAGCCGCCTGACAAAACCAACCACGGAGAGTCCAAAACTATAGTAGTAGCAGATACTGGAAAATTTTAAGCATGTGAATACTGAATAGTAGAAGATACTAAAACATACCATTTGAAATCGCCGATGACAAAAACATCAGAGTAAAGCTTGTAGTTACTCAACTTAGAAAAGTATTCAACTTTCCAAGTAAATGCCACAGACACAAGATCCTTTGCTTTCTCATTCGTCATTCTACAAAACTCAAACACATAAGTAAACAACAAGTCACCATAACACCAAATATCACACAACAGAAACTAGTTGAAGTAAACAAGACCCATCAACCTTTTTAGTGAAAGGAATACCCATAAACTTTTTTTTTGGGTAATTAAAAGACCCAAAAACTTAAGAGTGATTATTGTGAAGGTAAGAGCAACTCCAACAAGGATAGCCAAAGTTAAGCTTTTTTTTTTTTTGGGCTAAATTAGCTATCTTCTCTCTCCTTTGAGCTAGATTTGGCTAACCAAAAGTAAAAGCTAAAATAGCTGGGTGGAACCGGAGAAGCTGTTGGAGTGAATATTTCTGAAAAATCTAGCTAAAATGGCACAAACCAAAGGAGGGAGGTTTAGCTAAAACCAGAACGTCAAACCAGTGAATCAAAACCATCGATCGAGAGAGAAACGTACCTTTCAATCGACGAATCTAAGATTGCAGAGAGAGATATCTGCAAGAAATGACGCTGCAAAATCAAACGGAGGAAAGTGTTGGCCACTGACTGATAATAACGGAATGCTAGCGGAACTAACTTTTGCGTGACGACAAATCGCAGCCGTCCAAGGTTGATCGGGTGGCTAGAAACATAGTGAGACTTTCTTCTTCTTTTTTTTGCTGAGATTTTTTATGATCCTACTCACTTACTCAGTTGTTTATCATATACTGTTGATACATAAATCTGAACCAAACAGAAATATGTATCACCGAGCAGAATTACTCCTGCCAAGAAGACGGACACTCGCTGACCGAACGTTCGGAACCATTGTGTGTATTTGGGCCTCTATGTTGTATTTGAGCCTCTGCTGTATTGGGCATTAGCTGGACATTATTGATATTAAAGTCTCACATTTGGGAAAGGGATAAAATTTCAAATTTCGAAATTCGAAGAAAATTTTGATGAAAATTTAGAAGATTTTTAAATTTCGAAAAAAATTAGATGAAAATGACGAAAATTGTTATCAAAATATGAAAATTTTGAATGAAACTTTATTATATGTTTATTTAACATATTATCTACTAAATTGATAAAAAATATTAAAGCAACTAAATTATATAGTAGATTTTATGTGATATAAGATGAATATAATATACGCTGGAGACAAATATTGTTAAATAAAATTAGTATATTATTTATACTCTATAATCTGTACACTAAATCCTATGTATTTTATAATCTATATTTTATATTGTTTAGGATATGATATATGATATTAGGGTTTAGGCCCTTTAGGGTATTTTAAATTATTTTTTATATAGAAATATATTATAGTTTACTAGTTTAGGGTTTAAAAACAACTAAACGAAACTCCAAAACTGTCAAACGAAACTCCAAACCATTTTTTTTCTTTACAATTGCCCAAAGGCCCCAAACCCCAATCAATCTTAAACCTTTTAATTTTTTTTCTCTTTTTTATTTTTTTTTCCTTTTTTCCTTTTTTCCTTTTTTCTTTCTTCTTTTTCTTTTCTTCCTTTCCTTTCCTTTCTTCTCCCCTCGAGTCTCCAGTTCAGCAGCTCCACTGTTTTTTCTTTTTCTTCATCCTCTCTCTCTCTCTCTCTCTCTCTCTCTCTCTCTCTCTCTCTCTCTCTCTCCTGCCGTCCCCTTGTCGTCGCCACTTTCTCCCTCATCTCCCCCTGACGTCGCCCCCCTGCCATCGCCTCTTTCTCCCTCGATCTCCCCCCTGCCGCCCCCTGCCACCGCTCCATTTTTCTCCAAAAACCCAGCCTTCCAAAACCAGATCTCAGTCTCACCGCCGAAAATTTCGACAATTTCGACGAAATTATCCCGAAAATTTAACAAATATGAGTTTCGATTTCGACACCCCAAAAAATTGAAATTTAACACCTTGCATTTGAGCAATTGTAAGAGTAAGGACTCTCTGTCTTCTATAAATAGGAACCCTTCCGCACATAGAAAAAGTTCACTCCATCTCTTCTCTCCCATCTTTAGACCTAGCTCTCATTTTCTCTTTAGAGCTTCTATGCTTTCTTGTACATTGTAAACAACTTGATTCATAATGAGAATTCAAAATACCTAAGTAAACGTAGCCCGATCACATGGATCGTGGTGAACCACTATACATCTCGTGTTCTTTATGTGTCTGTTGGATTGACCACCCATCCAAATTTGTGCATAAACATATACTGTTGTAGTTAGGATACCATCCATGGTCCATGAATGTGAAATGAATTTCATATTGAAAAAAATGACACAACAATTTACAATATAAAGTGAGTGATCATTTACAATATAAAGTGAGTGATCTGCTACTAAATTACTAATAGTACCAAAGTTTTTTCTACATAAAAACCCATACTTGTGTATTGTGTCCACCGACTCACGGAGCATGATTTCATTCATATGGTCGACTAAAATTCACATAATGTACTAGATGTGAGACAATCGTCAAATGTAATTTTTAAGGATGCAAAAGTTCAAAGTTATGGATTCAAGAAATTGAGAAGATTAGCTCAGAAGAATGCTATCATTCATTTTGAAACCCATGCTTATTAAATAAATAAAAGCACTGGAGACCGTCTTAAATATATTTCACACATTTTGAAATTTGTAGCCAAACTCTGCATTATTTTTGCATTGCATTGCAAATCTTTGGCATGTCAAAAGAGAATTCTACAGAAACGCTACCCCCTCCCATAACCTTAACTCAGTATCCATATCTGTGTCGTTGAAGCCTTCTTCAGCGTTTATCATATCTCTTCTTGCTACCGCAAGATCTGCCTCCACAACAGCTAGCTTAGCCCTCAGCCTTTTCGTTTCAATCTCCAGAGCATTCACATCCTCTCTTAGTCTTTTCCGTCGTTCTGCCCTTTCCACAAATTTCTTCATACCCAAACCCCATTGAACACGGGGCTCCAGCCACGTCAAGTCAAATCTGAAGGTCTCAAGCTCCTCCCATAATAGTTTTAGGTGCTCGCATGCACCCTCGGTCATATCCTTGACCTTTGTGGTCTTCAGAAAATGCAAGAGTCGGCCCAAAGCCGTGAATGCCCATTCAGTAAACATATGACTTCTCTTCAGTTGGCATTCAATCAGATTGGGATGCAGCGAACAGACTTCCTCTAGCAGTGGAACAAAAGCTTTCTTTATTCGCCCTAAACCCCGAAAATCCATGAGATCGCCAGCCGGTGTGGAGGACACATCCTCTTGTTCCTTGACCATGGAAGGGTCAGTAGGGTCAGTAGGATCAGTACAAACTTGTTCAGAACTGGGCACATCCTGGTAGGCAGGAGCCTGTTCACAACTTGGTGTTTTGTGAGCTGTTAAAGAGTCTGGAACTTTCACAAAATCCACATTTGAAGGTCCTTGCTGGTTATGTTCCTGTTCTGAGGGTTCCACAGGTGCAGAAATGCCAGTCTTTTGGTCTTCTAAAAACTTAGCTTCAGCCTTATGGACTGCAACCTTGGCGTTAATGATACATGTATCATTCACAAAATACTCAGTACTATGGTCATAAAGCCAACTTAGAGGAATTAAAAATTTGAAGCCGAAGTCACTCTCCCAAGTATTGAACACATGTACAGTGTCTGCAAATCAAAATATAGAAGATCACAATATACATTTATCATCAAGCATAGCTCATCACTAGGTAATAAAATAAATGTTAATACGAATGTTCAGATATGAACTCAATTAAGCTTCCACAGATTAATATGCCCATAATAAACGAATATTTATATATATATGTATACACACACACAGGGATAGAGAGAGAGAGAGAGAGAGAGAGAGAGAGAGAGAGAGAGAGAGAGAGAGAGAGAGAGAGAGAGAGAGCTAATCCTTGAATGTTAGATCCAAGATTAAAACACTTCCACAGTCAGAATTAAAAAATTCAAAAGCAAGTGCTTTAATCCTGACCATATATGGTCCACAATTAGCTACTTATCTTAAATAATTATCAGACAATACACACACACACACACACACATACATGTATATATATAGTCCGTTTCTTAAACATGATTCCACTTTGTAGGATCCCTTGCCCTTCAAACAACCGTTGTAATTTTAGTTTTCTTCCAAGAGGTTGGTTCTGTATGTACATATATATTCAAGAAAGGAAGTTTAACATAAGGAAATTCAAGTACAGGGAAAAAAAAAATGTCCCTTAGGCATTGGGGCCAGACTAACCAAACCAATGCCTATAAACTTTGTGATATTTTTACCATTTCCCTTTTGTATCTTAACTAGATGGACTTTGTGAGCCTGTCGACCTGAACCTCCATAAATTAGAAAGCAGTCTTCTTCTACTTCTTTCGTGTTTTTTCCCCTCTGGGCTAAGCACTAAATAGAAAGCATTCAGGCAAATGGATTTTCAACCAAGCAGCCACATGAATGTAAGCATTTTATAATTGTCATATACTTCAAGTAAATTTATATTTTGTGCTTTTAATGGCATTCATCTTTTTTACACATGATAGCCATGTTATTACCTAATTGATCAAAGCCATGTAAATGGCATTCACCTTTTTGCAGTAAGTGTGATACTGAATCAAAGCAAAACGTCCATGACAGGATGCACGAATAACTAGTTCCATTTCATAAATTAGAATTTCCATAAAATGAAAGGATCAAAGGACAACACACAAAAACACAAGAACATATATATAAACAAACAGAAAACAAAGTACCCTTTGTTTTCTTTATTTTCTTGCTGGTGCGTTGAACTTGATTAACCATGGTCACGCTGAATTGGGCATATCTGGACCACCCATCTTGCAATTTCGAAGGGCCTGCAACATCCAAATACGCCGTCAAGTAGTCTGGGTCGTTCCCCCTCGAATACATAATGATCCGCCTGACGAAACCAACCAAGGCAAGTCCAACACCATAACATTATCACAAGGTCTAAAAACACTTATATAAGCATGTGAACAGCAAGAGATACTCAGAAAATACCATTTCAAATCACCAATGACGAAAACCTCAGAGTAATCCTTGAAGTTATTCCGCTTAGAGAAGTTGTCAATTTTCCATGTGAATGTCACTTCCTCAACTTCCCCCACTTTCACCGCTTCCTCCACTCCCTCCACTTCCTCCACTTCCTCCACTTCCTCCACTTCCTCTACTTCCTCCAACTCCTCCACCTCCTCCATCTCCTCCACCTCCTCCACTTTCTGATCATTCATTCCTGGAACATTCTGATTCTTCAACTCTTTACAAAGAACAAATCTTGGTCTCGCGACTCTACACACATCCTGAACTAAAATCGAGCGACAATGAGGAGGAGGAACATCAAAGTAGTGACACCCCATCGGCAAAGTAAGTCCGAAATTCGCAAGAGAATCAGCCACACTGTTTTGCTCCCTGTACACAAAGTTCAGAGAACATCTCCACCTTTGGTTATGGAGGAGAGCCTGGCAGCTCTTAATCAAATTACAAAGAGGGTCATTCGGGTTCACCTCAACTGGGTTCAACACAAGCTTAATAGCCGTTCTTGAGTCACTTTCCACTTCAACAGCGGCCCACCCAGATTTCCAAGCAAGCTCCAAGCCTCTGTATAAGGCCCAAAGCTCTGACTCGATAACTCGGCCTACCCCAAGATTTTCAGCAAACCCTGCTAGCCATTCTCCATTACAGTTTCTGATCACGCCGCCTCCGGCTATGGACCCAGATCCGCTTCGGCGACTGCCATCGACGTTGAGCTTGCACCAGCCATGGGGAGGAAAGCTCCAAGACAAGAACAACTCCTTCTTGGCTTTCCTGGGTTTCCTTCTGTTGGGGTAAAATAGAAGATGCATAAACTTTGTAAGACATAAGACCCAGATATGAAAAAGTGAATTCTAAGCTTCAAAGTAGAGAATTTCTCAAAACCATTGGTGTTGAGAGAAGTACCTTGGCATTGACGATCTAAGAATGAAGAGGCAGACTCTGACCTAACTCCAACAGGAAAAAGAGAATTCAGGGGAAAATAGACAAAAGAAGAGAAAAAAAAAAAAGATTAAAGCGGGAGCTAAAACTTCCAGTCAAACGTGTATACAGCTACCGTGATGGCAAGAAACTGAAAATACCAAACTGACCCCAACTCAACTCAACTACTCAAGGTATCGAAAACAGTCAACTCATACCTTCACTCAAGTACTCAACTCATTGAACTCAATACATCATACATTTTCCGGGCAACTTCACCTTGTAGTACAGGAATAGACTTTCATATAATGCATGTACATTGTCTCCATCTTTCATTAGGTAATTAGTATGTAATGTGAAGGATAGACACATAAAATGTAAATCCACATAATAGTTAAATTTATTTTAATGGTTGACTTCGTTACTTTTTCATTACTAAATTCTACATTTCTTACCATTAAATGTGATTATATATCACACAGCTCCTATAGCAAAAACGACATTGTTTATCAAAAAAGAAAATTCAGATACAACTTAGCTAAGCATTCTCAAAATAACCATAAAATAATTATGTGAATGAATTCGTATTGAGAAAATAAAGATAAAAACTATACTCAAAGGTAGACCCTTTTTGCATGTATTAAGAAAATTAGGCTTCAGGTTAGGACGTTAGGTTTTGCGGCTAGCTCATTATAAAAAATTAAAAATCCTATGCTCAATGCTCAAATTGAACCTCATCAGATTCGGGTCCGGGTCGAATTCATGTTGACCCATCAAACTTCAAACTTCTTGTGGATGGATTATTTTTACACCCTTCTTGGCAGGGGGCCAAATCTTAATTTCTTTGGTTAAAAACTCACCAAGTATTAATAAAAGACTAAAGAGTGATTGGAAGACCAATATTTGTCAAGTGGAGAATTGGAATCAAAATTACGAGCTAATAATTAGCAAGACTAAAACAAACATATGATTAATTTCTTCATATCTTTTACATTTCAGTTCTCAGAGAAAATTAAATCAAAATATACAGGAGCTGGCAGCATGAACCCACTGCACCTACTGAGAAGGTTATCATTATTCTTTTGCTACAGCTGCTTTGCTTCTGCGTCGGAAAAGTAGTCGTGCCTGGAAGTATTAGAAGAGGGGATTAGTAGCATGAAACAAACAGACAATACTGAACCTGTCACTAAGCTTGTAGTCACAGACAACTTTGGCACACAAGAAGCATGAAATACTATTATGATCTTTTGATAAAGTCATATTATCAAAAAAACATAAAAACCATCTTTCACTATCCAAGATAATAAATAGCTACTTTCACCAAAGTTTCACCATGAATTCCCAAATCATATATTGAACAAAGGAATATATACTGGACTCCAGCTTACGTGATTTTGCGTGCTAGTTGATACAAGCCTGTCCCAGCCATTGCAACATTAACACTAAAAAGATTCCAGTTTTTCTGCAATTTCAGAATCATTTCGTGAAAACTTTTGAATCAACTGCAAGTAAATTTGTCTTAAACATCAAACTGAAATTGTGAAGTGCAGCAAGAGCATTAATCATTAAGGCCAACAGGTACCAATTCATAAATGAAGAACTGAAATGCCCATATTAAAGACATATATACTCTATAACATTGATGATAAACTTATAATGCATTGAAATTTTTGTATAATTGCAAGAATATAAATTCTATTAATCAATATCCCCATTTTAGCTTATTGTCAAATGTTGCTCCCATAAAGTGAATTCCTGGCTCCGCAACCGAAATCAATAAAGAATACCAGAAGTTCATCAAAATTTGATCATGTCCACAGATTTTAACAATAGCAACAACAAAAATGGCTTATTCAATTGTCAATACCTGATTGTCTGCCTGAATTATCCAAAACCCAGATACCAAAATTCAATCTTTCATAGGATTGAATCTAATCCAAGATAATAAATCTAAAACTTTAGAAGAACTTGCTCAAACCATATAATATCCAATTATAGAAAGTTGAAATGAAAGAAAAAAAAAGAATGTAAAGAACGAACTTGTTTTAGGGCCTGCTGGGTGGTTCAAGAAAGATTGGATCTTCGAAGCTGCCATGAGATCGAATGATCGGTCTCTATCTGTCTCTCCCTGTCTCTGTGAGTTTTAGAAAAACAGAGTGAAGTTCTTCACCTCCCACTCGTGCCACCAACTTTGGGACTTCAAGCCAAGTTTAGAACATTCTTCTCCTAATTACTTTTGAGGTCCCCCTAATATGGCCAGGTTTTACTATGGGCATTTTAGACTTTTCAAGTGGTTCAGATTTGTTACCATCTAAAATATCTACAATTAATACCTCACATGCTATTTTCACCGATTAAATTAATGAATTGGGTTGCAATTGTTGAAAACTATACAGCAAACTCGATAGTCGATACAATAAAAAGAAAAACTTTAGTGGAACCTAACTCTTCAAATTCCCACATGTAAAGTAGTATTTTAGATAGTAATTACACTGCGACAATTGGTGTTAATAGGAACAAAGATTTATGAGCAAATTATAATTTAGTACCTCAACTTTACATGTTGTTTCAACTTAGTACCCCAACTTTGAAAACTTGCAAAAAAGTACCTCAACTTTCATTTTGTGTCAAAATAGTACCTTCGTTAGTTTTTCTGTTAAATAAACCGTTAAATGCTGATATGGCAGGGGTATTTTCGTCTCTTCATCCACATTTAAAAAATAATAATATTTTAAAAAAAATTTTAATAAAAAAAATTCTTAAAAAAATTTCAACTTTTAAAAATAAAAAATTTGGGGGAGATGGGGCAGGGGGGGTTGAGGGGGCTGGGTTGGGGTTTGGGTAATAGGGGGGTGAAGGGGGGTGGGTCGGGGAGGGGTTGGGTTGGGTTGGTGGGAGACAAGCAGGGGGTGGCTCGGGAGGCAGGAGGGTGCGATCGGGGTTGGGGCGTTGCTAGGAGGTGGGTGCGACTGGTTGGGGGGGAGGGTTGGGTAACGGGGAAAGGCTGGGTGAGGGTTGGCTGGGTTGGGCTGGGTGAGGGGGGGTGGGGCTGGGGAGGAGGGTGGGTGGGGGCGACGAGGGCTGGAAAGGAGGGTTTAGGAGGTTGTGGGTGCAACGGAGGTTGGAGGGAGGAGGGTGCGACGGGGCTTGGAGGGGTGCGACGGGGACTGGGGATGGGGGGGAGGGTGGGTCGGGCAGGTAGAGGGGGGCGACGGGACTGGGGGGCTGGGATTGGGATTGGGTGGTTGAGGCTGGGTAGGGTGGAGGGGACGGGGGCTGGGAATGGGGTTGGGGGTGCTGCGTGGGGGCATGGCTCGGGATGGGGGAAGGGGAAAAACAGTGTTTAAGAAATTTTTTTTATTTTAATTATTTTAAGAATTTTTTTTATTAAAAAGTTTTTTAAAATATTATTATTTTTTAAATGTGAGTAAAAAGACGAAAATACCCCTGCCACATCAGCATTTAACGGTTTATTTAACAGAAAAACTAACGGAGGTACTATTTTGACACAAAATGAAAGTTGAGGTACTTTTTTGCTAGTTTTCAAAGTTGGGGTACTAAGTTGAAACAACATGTAAAGTTAAGGTACTAAATTGTAATTTGTTCAAGATTTATTGTTTAAATTATATTTTATGTCTTTTGTAGTATGAGTTAAGAGCATTTCTAACAAACTCTTCAAATAATTTTAGATACTATTAAAATTTAATCACTTGAAAAGAGACTTTTTAAATCCTACAAGGAGGTATTAATATTCCTACTTCACATGTGGCAATTTCAAGAGTTAAAATTAGACTTTTCAAATTTAAACAAAATTTGACTTTATCTTTTTTTTTTTTAAATTAATATTTTAATAATAAATTTGATTTGAAGAGCTTAATTCGCTTTTAGAAATTGACTAGTTGATCTTTTGTCCTTATTTTGAAAAATAAATTTTTTCTACGTGGCACAACAAATGGAGCATCCAAAACCATTTGAAAAGTCTATTGAAGATGGTCTAACTCAGACTACAAAAGACATACAATATAATTTAAACAATAAATTTTTGTTCCTATTAACACCAATTGTTGCATTTTATTGATTTTTTTCTCTTATTTGAGAGAAATTCATAAATTTATAAAAAAGAATTTGCAAATACTTCAACATTATTGTCAAAGATCCATTGATTTTAACTACTAAATTTCAATAACTTTTTAGTTTAGGTACCAAAATTAAATAGCATTTTAGATTAGGTACTAGCTAAAAAGTCAAACAAATTAATAAAGTAAAAGGTATTAAAATTTACAAATATTACATCACATGCCACTACAATAAAAAAAAAATATTATATCACAAATATTACATTAATTTATACTATATTGTATTAACAAAAAAAATCAATCCAGTCACAACTTAACTGTGACTGTCTTGGTAAATTGAAATAAACAACTCACACCACACCACTATACTATATATTATTTTGAGTAAATGTATTTTTTTAACCTCTATTTATATTATATTGTAGTATAATTTCTCTAAAAAAATTCAATTAAGTCACAACTTAACTGTGACTGTCGTTCAGTCACAACTAAATTTAAAGTTGTGAGTGTCGTACAGTTACAACTAAATGTGATGTTAAGACTACATTAGTAAATTTTCAATATAATATAAAAGCTTTAAGGGCAATTTTGTCAAAACTTTATAAATTTTAACTAATACTCATCATATGTGGGCCAAAGGATAAAAATGTCAAATGGAAAAAGGCTCAAATCAAAGGGGCCAACATATTTGTGACATAATCTAAAAAACTACATTTAAATTTAATAGTTCAATTGAAATATTATATGGTCTTCATGCTATACCAAAAAATTATTGAGATTTGGTATTTAATCCTAATTTTATATATTGTCAATAGTAACTTTTAATACGTTGAATTCGCTTAAAAAAAAACATGTTTAAACTCTATACCGCATTCAAGTGAGATATAATAATTAGAGGGTGTCCCCAACTTAGATTTTATTGGATTTTAAAGGCTCAATGAAATTTAGGTGTCCCCAACTCAGATTTTAATAGATTCTAAAAAAATCAAGGTATCCCTAATTCAGATTTTAATTGATTCTAATGAAATCCAGGTGTTCTAAAAAAGTCATGAATTTTATTAAGTGAATGATTTAATGCATTTAAATGCTTTTTTTTTGCCAACGATTTTAAAATTCATTAAAATCCATTAAAACCTAATTCATTAAAATCCACTAAAAGTTTCTAAAAATAGTGGCTTTAATTTGTTTACCAATTTTTTTTCTTTCATATTACAATCAGTTTATGGTATTGTTGAGACTACTAGACTATCAATGTAACTTTCGTATAAATATCCAATTCTGCATAAATAAATAAAAAAGTGACGGTTACATATAATATCATGAAACTCCCTTTATACAAAAACCCGAATGCATGTTGTCAGAGTAAGAAACCGGTTACATACAAAAATTTTCCTTGGCCAAGAAAAAGAAGAACAATTTCATCAGATTAAAAAGATCAACAACACGCCCCTTGGAAGCACGTTGGTCTCATACTCTAATTTTCCTTATCCACCTGTTGTAGATGAACCGGTCTGTCACATTGAAAATGTGATCCAATGATAATATGCATCCTTCAACTTCAAGTTAAATTGCACCTTCCAATTCACTACATATTCAATACGAAATTAGCAAATAAGATCAAATATTATTTTATAAGAAATCTCCAACAAGTTCCTAAGGAGAAAAGAAAACCGAACAAATTATCGACCTTTAAGTTCGATGCAGTCATCCTAATTGAAAATCTAGTCAGTTAAACATCAGCACTCCACTATGTTTCTTTTTTTTTTTTTTTTTGAAGTCTAGGAAAAGTGGAGGGCAAAAACAGAGGCAATTTAGAAATAATGGGGTGTGAGATGAATATTAATATTGTTTCACTTGGTAAGGTCGAAGATTTAAGATAGATGGAAAAATAAGAATAGAGATGACAACAGGTTCACCGTAAGATAAATTATAAAAGATTTTTAATTTGTCCTACGCATGTTCATGGTTTACAATAAATAATTAGTTAATGATCTAATTATACTTTTTTCATAAGGTTTGAGAGGTCCCAAATTTGATTTTCTCTCCAATATAATAAGATCGGCTTATGACATAATTTCGAGAAGTACTAGTGACCATTGCAAAACAAGGATACCGAGTTCAAAGTTGTCCTCATGCAATGGTCAAGGATTTAAGCATTGCAGGTTAAGAATAAACAAAGAGGAAAAGGTAGGTTCAGCGACTTCGTCACTTCTATTATTAATATAACTTATTAAGATCACTACTAATATCACGAAAATGTGGTGTACTTAGGTTCAGCTAGGAATGACGCACAATTACATGAAAGAAAAGCCTCTGTTGTCCTTACCAATTCATCCAACGTTGACTCACATACAAGTATACAACACAACAAGAAAGCACTCATACTAGAAGAAATTAAGTCTCAACAAACTTTATCAACCTCCATTTATATCAAGTTTTTGCACTCTCCACTTCATGCCAAATCATTCTTACCAGCTTTTCCAACCACCTACAGCATTTTTATACTCTAAACTAGTGAGCTCGAGCCAAAGGGAAAAAATGGCAATCAAGGCCATTCACTGTTTCCTCCTATCCCATATCCTACTCCAAATGTCTATGGTATATGCAAAAGTTCCAGCAATTATTGTGTTTGGAGACTCTTCTGTGGATGCAGGGAACAATAACCAGATATCAACAGTCCTAAAGAGCAATTTTGCGCCCTATGGTCGCGATTTCTACGGTGGCAAGCCTACCGGGCGTTTTTCCAACGGTAGGGTTCCAACAGACTTCATTTCTGAAGCTTTTTGGATCAAGCCAACCATACCTGCATATTTGGATCCAACTTATAACATTGCGGATTTTGCTACCGGAGTTTGCTTTGCTTCTGCAGGAACTGGTTATGATAATGCCACTTCTGATGTGCTAGTAAGTCACATTAAGACTCAACCTAGCTAGTTGCCTAATAAAGGCCAATGACCTTTACCTCCTTCCCCTCAAGTATGGGGTGGAAGGGTGAGGTTGCAGATTCAATACCCAACTGGTGCATGAGTAAATCCAAGAAGTGAAAAGTAAAAAAGAGGAAAAAAAAAAAATCTAATTTTGACAGACACATATAGTAGTTTCCAACAATATCAGAAATTCAATTATATTTTGAGTTCTAATTGTTTTGATCAAGTTTCTTATTGCTTTTGTATTCATGCAAATCATAATAGTAATTAACAATATACTACAATCCAGAACATATAGGCTTTTTTTATTTACAGCTGCTGTACTGGACTTGCAGTCTGTGATACCTCTCTGGAAGGAATTGGAGTACTACAAGGAATACCAGAAGGACCTGAGAGACTATCTAGGCAACGATAAAGCTAATGAGATTCTGGGAGAAGCACTTTACCTGATGAGTATAGGAACTAATGATTTCCTAGAAAACTACTACGTAGTTCCAGGCAGATCATCAGAGTTTTCCATAGAGGAGTACCAAACTTTTCTAGCAGGAATTGCTGGAAATTTCATCACAGAGCTTTACCGGCTTGGAGCTAGAAAGATATCTATAGGCGGCCTTCCTCCAATGGGTTGTCTGCCATTGGAGAGAACTACAAATATCTTTCATGGGAGTGATTGTATTGAGGAGTACAATGATGTGGCTAGGACTTTCAATGAGAAGTTGCAGGGATTGGTTGAAAAGCTCAACAAGGAGCTAGTCAGAATACAACTTGTGATTTCAAACCCATATGATATTCTCTCAGAAATTATTCAAAACCCAGAAGCTTTTGGTGAGTGTTTTTCCTTGTTTTCATTATAATTCCATGTTTTCAATGTGATAAATTTACTATTTTACAGGATTTGACGATGCAGCAATAGCCTGTTGTGGCACAGGATTGTTCGAGATGAGTTACCTGTGTCACAAGATAAACCCATTGACATGTTCAGATGCAAATAAATATGTATTTTGGGATTCCTTCCACCCCACAGAGAGAACAAATGCTATTGTTGCAGATCATGTATTTAAAAATTGCCTAGCTCAATTTCTATGAGAAGTACAAAGTATATAGTGTGGTGTCTTTAATTGTCATTGTAGTAGTCTTATCTGTGGCACCATCCCTTTAACTAATATACAAATATTTATCATTTCATTTTTACGAATCAAAATTTGTCACCAATTGAGGTGTCATATGGCATTCATTATGAAAATACTCGAAAGAGCAAGCAAAATACCCATGAAGAGTCTTATTTATTTCACAGATGGGCAGAGGATTTAAAAAAAATTGCATAACCTTTTAAAACTACCATGAAGTTCTTACAAAATCATATTTAATAGCAAGTTAAAACTGAGAAGGGTTCAATTTGCAAATGGAACATAACTTAAAACTCCTGACTGAGAAAGCAATTACTCATGATTCAGTTTCTTACAGCATGAAGTACCTATAAATCATATTAATGATTCTCAGAGAAAAAAAAAAAAAAAAAAAAAAAAGGAACACTTTTAATGGGAAATAGGCACCTCAAATTGAATAGCATAATCACTTCGGATCTTTGGGGAAATGGAGCTTGATCAGTGCAGGAAGCTCAGCTAACTCAACCTGAGGCTTGCCTAACAAAATACTCTTCAACTTTTCATCACAATTGACCACATTCTTGTTGTTTGGATCCTATGCAAGCACACCAAGATTTCAGGTCAGCATTAAAAAATCTATATTGCAAGAGCATTAAAATTATAGTTAAGAATCCAATAAAGGATATGAAGGCAAGGGGAAAGCTAATATATGGTCTCCCATTTCTTTTTAAATTCAAAAGAAATATAACAACAAGAAGTCCAAACCGATTTAAATGAATAAATAATAAGAAACTGCCTCTTACAATCAAACAGCGGCAAACATTCAAGCTACAACGAAGACAATGCAACACCAAAAGAATAATACAGCACCATCTTTACTTCATAGGATACAACTGAGTGCATTTTAATTTGCAAGAACATACAGATTACTTATCATAAGAGAGAGAAAAATAAAAGACATAAAGATAAAAGTAAAATAACCTGGAGATTGTTGTCCTTGATGTACGACCAGACACACCTGAAACATCCAAGACGAGAAGTCTGTGAATGACCCATGAACTCTCGCAGCGTGGAAGGAAGATTTACAAGGTCAATCAAGTTGGCCAGCTTCTTTGGATTGTCAGTAATGGCCTTCTTCATCCTCTGTGGCAACATTGTTCTCCCTCACTCCTGGCTCTACTTTCTTTCTGAAACCCAAAACACACTGACCAAGAAAAATCACAGGGTAAGCTCATTGAGTAGCATAAGCTTCTTCAATAGACAATTTTTAAACCAGTTCTGATACCCAGTTCAGAAAGTACTGTCTATAGTTTGCACTCGAACTGCATAATTAAATACCATTCTCTTTTTTTCAGCTTAACTAAGTTTGTGCAATTATGTGCATGAGGTAACTTCTCCTCAATAACTTGAATAGCAGCTAAGCGTAAACACTTATAATAGCAATTTTCCATTCTCAAAAACTGAAAAACATCAAAGCTTAAGAGGAATTCAATCAAACACCTGGCATGCTATAACAATGATTCAATTTCTGAGAAAGCGATCATAGAGTTCATCAGATTGACAATAATATATGATAGTGCAACCAAGAAGGTCTAATTGCTAACTTCAAAATTCTGCTTCGTGGGTTGTACCTTTGAGCTGAATTTCCGTACGATTGTCCACTGTTACAAGCCGAAAGACCACAACGTAGAAGCCCTTTCTCTGTTTGCCTGAAAGAGGAACTGCAGCTATGAGCTACGTTTATCAAAATGAAGCATTCTTTATACGTTGGGTTCATCATGAACACATACACCATGCGGTGACTACGTTTTATTTCGAGAAAATTAGGCTTAGGGTTATTTGACAACAATTTTTACGCAAAGATCAATAATATTTTAAAATTTATAAAAAAAATTTTTTAATTCATATTAAAGTTCTTTTACTAATTATCACATCAAAAAATCTATTAACTATTGTATTATTATTTTATTTAAATTTTGAATTAAGAAACCAAATTACTCTAGAAGTTTTATACGCCTTTTTTGTTTTTCTCAAGCCCGTGTATTTTTGATGTGCTGTTTCAAGTCTACGTTTGACGTCTTTTCTCAAGATTTGTTAATTTGATAGTGGAATTTGAATTTGAATTAAACAATGTTAACTAAGGCTGCCCATCGGTCGATTCGGATCGATATTGGGGCTTACCAAACTAAAATAAAAAAATTTGATATTTTTTTTTTTTGGTATTTTTCGGTTCAGTAATTTTTGGTTTAATTATAATAATACTAATTATTATATACCAATATAAATTAAAATTTAATCAAATATGATGCATAAAATATAATGTTTGATAAATATATATTTGCACGAGTAGTATTGGTAGTTTAGTATAGTACTAGTATTTTACTCTAGTAATAATATATATAATATAATTAGTTTAATAATATGTATTAGTACATATCCTATTAATTTAGTATGTATATATACTGATAAATATGAGTATATATATATATATGCATTACTTACCTAAAGATGAGATTTTTATTCTCCTAAAAATAATAACATTTACTTTATTAAATAATGACTTTATATCTTAACTCACACTTTTGATAATATTAATATGATAACATTATACAATTATATATATTTTTTATAGTTGTTTAAAATATTAGTAGTTTAATATTTATTATACCACTAATATAATAGTATTATATAAGCATATATAACTAAATTTCGGTAATTGTTTCAGTTTTTTCGGTAATAATCGATTTAGTTTTTTTTTGTAATAATTTTCGGTAATCAGTCGGTTTACCAATTTTCTTCGAATTCTTTCTATTTCGGATTTCCAATTTTCGAATTGTAAAAATCGGTATACCAAACCAAAAAAATTTGGTCAATAGTCGATCGGTTTGGTAAAAACCAAACCAAAGGGCAGTCCTAATGCCGACTAATCCTTGACTGTGAGGCTGTTTGAAATGGTAAAGGAGTGAGTGACAAAGTATCAAAGGGTTTGATGTGGTTTCCAAAATGAAAGAAGCAACTTGTACCCAAGGAATAAAATTTCGGGTTTCGAGGAAATTTCGATGAAAATTTTGATGGAAATTTCGACGGAAATTTCGAAGATTTTAAAATTTCGACAGAAATTAGACGGAAATGACGGAAATTGCTATCAAAATATGAAAATTTTGAATGAAATTTTATCATATGTTTATTTAACATATTATCTACTAAATTAATAAAAAACATTGAAGAAATCAAATTATATAGTAAGTTTCATGTGATATAAGGTGAATATAATGCGCGCTGGAGCAAATACTGTTAAATAAAATTAGTATATTCTTTATATTCTATAATCTATACATGAAATCATATATACTCTATATATCCTAATACTTTTTATACTTTGTAATCTATATACTAAACCCATATACTTTATAATTTATACTCTATATTGTTTATGATATGGTATAAGATATTAGGGTTTAGGTCTTTTAGGGTATTTTTAATTATTTTTTATATAGAAATATATTAGAGTTTAGAGTTTAAAAATAACTAAACGAAATCTCAAAAGAGTCTAACGAAATCCTAAACTCTTTTTTTTCTTTCCAATTGCCCAAAAGACCCTAAATTCCAATCAACCCTTAACCTTTTATTTTTTTCTTAACAATTGTTCGATTTAAAAATATAATACAATTTTATAAGTTGGATTATAACTTTTTCTAATCTTTAAATGAAAAGATAAGGAATATAATTATTTGTTCATATTACTAACTTACTATATACTTTTATGTTGACCAAATATGGCCATAAATTATGTGCTGCCAAAACTGCCAAAGATCACAACACACCAATTTTGGCCATCACCTCATCAACACGTACCACCAACTTTGGCTATCTGAAGTGAAGATTACCAATTTCGCCGAAATTTTCGTTTTTTTGAAGTCCCGAAATTTTATCACGAATCCATTATTTTTCGGTATAATTTCGGCGAAATTTCGGTAATTTCGGCGAAATTTCGCTTAAATTTCGCCCGAAATTTTGAACTCGGAATATGTTTATTTTTGTAAAATTTCGTCAAATTTCGTCAAAATTTCGCCGAAATTTGAACGAAATTTCGCCCAAACTCAGATCAACCCCAAATCTCCCCCAAACTCAGATCTCTTTCTCACTTGGGAGTTGAGGCCGTGGAGGGAGGAGGAAAAGAAGGGAGGAAGAGAAGAGGAGAGGGGTTGGGTTTTCGGTGGGTTTCGGCGGCGGAGGGCGGCGGCAGGGGCAAGATGAGGGTGATGGTGGGCTGGTGATGGGGATGCCGAGAGAGAGAGAGAGAGAGAGAGAGAAAAGCACGGGGTGGAGTTTGTGGAGAGAAAGGAAAAGAAGAAAAGGGTGGTCTAGGTGAAGTCTGGAGAGAAAGGAAAAGAAGAAAAAAAAAACAAGGAAAGAAGGGGAAATGGGGAATGGCCAAATGGGGGAGCTGGAGCCTAGAGCATGCTTTACGGAAAAAAAAGGAAGGAATGGGGAAATGGGGAAGTAAAACTGCAGAGTTACTTTTACAAGTCAAAAGGCTATAAGTCTATAACATATTTGCTATTATTGACAATTTGACAATACACCTTGTAGGGCTAGTGCATTATCTCGAACCTTACACATTAAAAAAAGAAAACCTTATTCATCATATGTGTTATTTTTTTTGTTGGGTTTGCTTTACATGGTTGTTTTTAAATTTATTTAATTATATTTATATGACAATTAAATTATTTTCAATCCTATTATTTTTTGTACAAGTCTCAAGACTCAAAACAACTTTTTTTTTTGGATACAATATTAATTCACAAATTTTTTTGTTTTATATATTAAGGGGAGGGAAGGAATTTGTTTAGGGCCTTGTCCAATGTTCAGATACCCATTAAACGCTCATTTGAAGGCTCACTCATTTTTCGTTAAAAAAAAAAAAACAATTGTATATGACAATTACACAATTGTGACTATATGCCAATTACAACTTACTTTTGATAATACTTGAGTTCTATTTACAACATAGTCTTTAGACTTTAAGCATAAATATTAAGCTCTAAATTAACCATTATAAATATTTATAAACTTTATTAAAAATATATAATTATTGAATGGTCACATAGTTGCCACAATTACAGATGTGGTCAACCCTTATCTATGGCTGCTATATTTCGACTTTTTGGGAAAAAAGATGAGAAATAGAAACTTAGAAAGAGAAGTGAGAAATTCAAAACCATGTGTCCTTATTTATATTAATTAATGTGACTTATTACGCAGATGGGTTGGGCATGTTTATTGTTGGAGGGTTGGAGTTTTTTTTTTTTTTAGGGGGATTGAATCCTCTGTTTATATTTATTGTTTTTTTTTTCTATAATGGTTCCCAATAAACTTCCTCCTGACTATTAATATAGCAATGTGAGTGATATTGTCCTTTTTTTTTTTTGGTAAAAGATATTGCCCTTCTTTAATTTTAAGTATAAAATAAAAACAAATAATTGGGAAAACAAATGAAAAGGAAAAAAAAAAAAGGTTTAGGGTTGATTAAGATTTGGGGACTTTGGGCAATTGGAAAGAAAAAAAAAAAAAAGTTTCGGGTTTCGGGTTTCGTTTGGCCATTTTGGTGTTTCGTTTAGTTGTTTTTAAACTCTAATATATTTATATATAAAAAATAATTAAAAATATCCTAAAGGGCCTAAACACTAATATCCTATAGCATATCCTAAACAATATAGAGTATAGATTATAGAGCATATAGTGTTTAGTCTATAAATTATAGAGTATAAAGAGTATTAAGGTATATAGAGTATATAAGGTTTAGTATTAGGATTTAGTCTCTAAATTATAGAGTATAAATAATATACTAATTTCATTTATTCATTATACTAATTTTATTTAACAGTATTTGTCTAGTGCGCATTATATTTACCTTATATCATATGAAACCTACTATATAATTTGGTTTCTTCAATGTTTTTTATAAATGTAGTAGATAATATGTTCAATAAACATATGGTTAAGTTTCATTCAAAATTTCCGTATTTTTATAGCAATTTCCGTCGTTTTTGTCTAATTTTATCGAAATCGAAATTTTAATCGAAATTTCCACGAAAATTTCCATCGAAATTTCCATCGAAAATTTCCTCGAAACCGAAATTTTACTCCTTGAAGATTACCAACTTATTTTTTCTTTTTTCTCTTTTCTTTTTTTTCTTTCCTTTCTTTTCTCTTTCTTTTCTTTCTTTTCCTTTCTTTTTCTTTCCTTCCCTTCCCGTGACTGTCTCTTCTCTCTCTTCTTCTCCCAGCCCATCTCTTTTCTTCTCCCAGCCCATCTCTCTTCTTCCCTCCCATTTCTCTCTCCCAACCCAGTCACGCACATCTCTTCCTCCTGCTTCCTTCCTCTGTCTCCTCTCCCTCCTCTCCTCCCCGATCTCTTCTTCGTCCCTCCCCGTTGGCTGGTTTTATTTTGGATGGGTCTCCTCTTCCTCCTCTCCTCCGCGATTGGTTCTCCCTCCCTCTCCGTTGGTTGGGTTTATTATGAACTGTGTTTTGCTGGGTATATTTTGGCTGGATTTGAACTATTTTTGCTGGGTTTAGACTTTGGACAGAGAGGGAAAAAACAGAGCAGTGGTGAGCGAAATTTCCAAAATTTTGACAAATTTCGGCGAAATTTTTACGAAATTTGGATGAATACCTGTTAAAATTTCCACACCTCTGAAAAACGAAATTTTATAGCTTGCTTGTACCCAAAAAACAAAAATAAAAGGAAAACTACGACCTGATAAGGAACAAAGCATGATTGAAATTGAAGAGGAAACGTTAGAGACCCAGGCCCACTACTATTATTTAAACAAATTAAATACCTATTATTATTCAAACAAATTAAATACCATAGGCGAGCACTCCTCACAATTCTCAACGATGAAGGCAAGTCCAATAGAGATGCTTATTGTAACACCCGAAATCTTTTGATTTTTTTTTTTTGGTTGATTGAATGAGTTTTTAATTACGATAAACAGGGGGTTACAAGACCAACAAACCATTCCAGCACAAAATACATACCAAAACAAGCAGGTGAAAACCGAGACTGCCATCGAATGCAAATCCACTTCTTGCCCTTGAAGTCTGGAGAACAGATCCAAAAACAAACAAACAAAACATACATTTGAAAGGAGCTCAAGCCCGTGACAGCTCTGAAATTTCTGAATCTCGGGAGACAATGCAACCAAGAGGAAGGGCATACCACTCACAAGCACAACCTCTCTCGTTCAAACGCGAACATGGCATAAGCACCATCTGACCCATTCACGGGCAAAACCTCCATCTCCAAAACCAACACAAAATAACAATCTAGGACAAGCTGGGACAACAAAACAAACCTAGGACAACTGAACATAAACTTGCATGCAACAGCTTGAGGCCTACAACAACAGCCCAAAGCTAACAACCAAATAAACACAACAATTTATTGGAAGAAAAACAAAAAACAACTTCACCGGCAACACACGCCGGTGAACAGCAGGCAGTGCTGCCATTGACCAACAACAAGAGAGCAAGAGCCGACGGACCCACCACAATCCAGCCGCCAAAACGCTGACACCGCAACCCAAATCCACCTTGCGACCCAGCAGCAGCGACACCGCAGACAACGACAAGCCCAAAAGGACCGTTGGCGCCACCCCTTAGCCATCAAAACTACGATCCCTGATGTTACCAAATTGATTTTAGTTCAAGAACTAATATTTACATTTTCTTGCAACCACAATCATGAAATTAACTCACATACTTAGATTAATAGAAAATTTGTTTCCTTTTATTCACTTGTTACAATTATAATCATGTGTTTTACTTATGTTTTGGTTAATTGATTTTGCATACTCAATTTATCTTGTGGGAAACAATTGAGTTGTTTGAGAATTTCATTAGGCCTACTCGGATCACATGTTCATGGCACTTATGCATGTGTGTGATTTCATACTTGGAATAGGTTTAGAATGAGAAAAGTTGATCAAAGGAATACCAAAGGACCAACAAGTTTGACTTAGAAACCCTAGCTAGCTTTGATTGGCCAACACAAACTAAGACTAAAACCTAGGTTACTTGATCAATTGGAGAATAGGATAAACCCTAGGTGAGGTGTAATGATGTTCATGGTTTAAGAGAGTACGTTTGTGTGTTTTGCAGCCAAATTAAAAAGAGAAAATATGTTGATGGATTTTATTTAAGTGAATTAAAGCAAGCAATGAATCGACTTAGATTGGTTGAAGGGTTATAAGCCTAGTCCATTAGGCTAATCATTCACTAGGGTAGATGGGATGACAAACCAACTTATTTTACACATACATAAAAACAAGGTTAATTGTTTGGAGATGAAGTTATGTTTAGCCTGCCCTTGGTCCTAATTAAGCCTCCCTAGCAAGAATTGACATCACAAATAAATGACCCTAGTACTTGAGTTAGGTCCTAAGATACTCCGACGTCCAAGTCAGTACGTATTCTTAACAAAGTCAAAGATAGTAGATGAGTAATTAAATTGTCTCTAACCCCTTTGTCATAATGATGGGGTAAAACTAGGAATTCGGGTTCAGACTCAAATAAAATTAATATTAAATAGAAATTAATATATATATTTATACTGATACCTTGGTTGTTGGTGATGGTTGAGCAGGTCTCATTTCCTCCTCATGCCACATCGGTAAGCGGCGTGGTTGAGGACTATGGTTTTCCTGTGCAACTGTTGGTGGGTCCACTACTAGAAAATTAGGCTATAACGGCGCTTAGTTAGGGGCGGAATAAGAGAAACGCCTCTGCTGTTATTGTTGTGAACAACTCGATGTTGGGTGTAATTTGATGAGAATAATGAATGATTTTGTTTCTTTGACACTCTTACTTTATATTCAATCAATTCTTTTTCTACGAGAAGCCTTTTTATCTATGTATATCTAACAAATAAATGTAAATGCATGTATCTTGCCATAACAAATAAATAGTTAAAAATCACATTTGTTTCACCTCCAACAAAAATTATGCATTTTCTAAATGATTTTAAAAATAATATAGGCAGACGCTAATCGCTCATATATAATATTTAAAATTTAATCAGGGACAATTCCTATTTGCCCCTAATTAATTTTTGAATAAAGTAGGGTCAGATATTTGCCCCCGGGTTTTGAAATACATGTTTAAAAAATAATAATAGCGTTAGAAAAATATATACCCCTATTAGTCTTTGGGGCGGATAGATTGTGACATCCACCCCTAACATTTATTAGCAACCCTTGCAATAGGGGCGTTTATCCGCCCCTACAATTAATATTCGGGGAGAATCTTTTTTGCCTCTAATTCATATTATTTTTGTAGTGGTCCCACGTGAATGAAATAGGAGTTGGCGGGTGCACCAAATGTTCTGTGCATTGTTTTAGCTTGGTGGGATTCGTAGTCTGAGGCAGGTCGTTACAGGGAGGTCTGTTCTTGAAGATTGTGGATGGCGCTCTGGAGGTCTGTTAGTTGTACGTCTTTTAATTTTAAAAATCTTTAATTTCTCTTATTTAGTTTATAAATTATTTTTTTGATATAAAATGTTTTTTAAAAGTCTTATGTATAATTTGACGAAATCACCCTTTAATTTAACAGAAAAATAGACGGAATCAACAGTAGGTGTGACATTACTACACGAAACAAAGTTTGTATGACAATTAGTAAAATAATTGTGTTTGGATGATAAATGCACACACTCCCTATAGTCTGGGTAATAAATATGCAAATTTCTCTAAAAAAAAAAATGGGCAAATTACACAAAAGTACCTTAACTAACCACCCTATTTCACTTGAGTACCCCAATAAAAAAAAGTTGCTCGTAGGTACCTCAATTACTGATTTTGCACACCCAGGTACCTACGTCAACTATTCCGTCAGGGAAACCGTTAATTGTCCACGTGGCACACTAAAAAAATGCCACGTGGACAAACAAATAATAAAAAATGAAATAAACTTTAAAAAATGAAATAATTATTTTTAAAAACAAAAAAAAATTAAAACACAATAATTAAATTAATCGGAAACTATTTGACTGTTAATTAAACGATCACCATTTCAAGTGTTTATCGAAAATATTATGTTCGTCTATTTATTTGATTAAATTTTGATAGCGTAATAGTTTTCGATTTGTCTAATTTTTTGCAAAGACGATCTTTGAATATATATACCTAAAAACAGACAGTTCAGATCGTTGAAATACTATATGAAGAGGACCTCATGAAAAATCCCTTAAATAAAATTATTTGAGAGATCCCTCAATGAAATGGATATATATATATGGATAATTCAATTTTCAGGTGGGACGTCAATTGCATGAATGAACTCCCAGATTATATGCAAATTTTTTATCGAACACTTTTGGATGTTATATATAAATGAAGTTGAGGAGGATATGATAAAAGAAGGAAGAACATACAGGGTTCAGTATGCAAAAGAAATTGTATGTAATACATGCACACACACACATATATATAGCTTAATATTACATTTTGTTTTTGGTGTATGGTGTCAAATATTACTAATTACTTTTCACTGGTTCAATATATATATATATGCTATATATATAGATGATAACTCAAGCCCGACTCTACTTTGCTGAGGCCCAATGGTTCCACAAGGGATACACCCCAGGCATGGAGGAGTACATGCGTGTTGCAGCATCTTCTATTGGAAACACTACGCTTTCAGTTACATCTTTAGTTGGCATGGGAGATATTGTAACCAAGGAGACATTTGAGTGGTTGTTAAATGACCCTAAAATCCTTAAAGCTTCCAATATCATTTTTAGGCTCATGAATGACATGGCTGGGGACAAGGTATACGTCTAAGATATTAATCTTACATTCATACAAAATGATATTCTTTTTCAATTTGCATGCATAATCAACTAAATTTTTTTTTTGGCCATTCATAATCAACTACATTTTAAATGTGAGTTAATTTTAAGTACAATATATATAGTACTAACTAAATATTTTGAATTCTATTTATATATGCAGTTTGAGAAAGAGAGAAGGCATGTTGCTTCTAGTATTGATTGCTACATGAAGCAATATGAAGTCTCAGAAGAAGAGGCCATTGATGTTTTTAAAAAACAAATTGTGGATTCGTGGAAGGATATAAATGAGGAGTTCTTTAGACCAACTGTTGTGCCAATGCCTGTCCTTATTCGTGTCCTCAATTTAACAAGAGTAGTTGATCTACTTTACAAAGAGCAAGATGTCTTCACACATGTTGGAAAAGTGATGAAAGATTGTGTTGCTTCACATTTTATTGATCCAGTGCCACTATGAGTCTATGAGCTAGCTATTTGTGTATGTGGGATTGCCTTTTTATTCTCCTGTTGAATAAGAAGACCCCAGTGCAGTTGGGGTTTCTAATGGTTGTTACAAATAATTATTTTGTGTACTATTTCTTAATTTGTAAGATATGCTAGGGCTGGACAAAGCTCAACCTTAAATAAGATGTTAAATTTATATTGTTCACTAGTTTTCTTGGTAATCATCTGCCTTAACAATAAAGATGATCTAAAATATAACTGTAAACAAATAAATAGATAAAGAGAAATATAGTATTTATAGTATATACTGCTTATTTTTAACTGAAAGTGTGACGTAATCTATCTAAGGTCTCACACATGTAAAAGTTTTTAATTCATATAATAAATTGACACAATTTTTTTATTAAGTGGTTATATGAGATCGACCCAAAATTCAAGTTGGTAAAATATTGTTAATAACAAGTTCAAGCAGTTTTGGACAAAGAGATACAATATCTGAATTTTTGGGAAATTTCTTAATTTCCAATTATTGCTTTTCTTATTTTGTGTGTTTACTCTTTCTATGGTTTAGTTGGTATTTGAACAATGTTTGGGAATTGTATTAGGAGATTTTGATGAATAAAAATTGAGAGTTTTCTTAAACCTTTCTATCAACTTGGTATCCTACCAGGTCAACAAGGTTATAGAGCCCCTTTTCTTAGTATCCTTAATTCAGAGAATCAATAGGCCTAGGGTTTGTTTGTGTTTGTGCTCATTGTGATACATCACCTACGCTACGTCAATATTCTAGCAAATGATCGAATCATTAATCCCATGTTCTTTATATAACTATATAGTTATATATATAGATACCTATTTTATCTCATATCTCACTTGATCAATCAATTGGCTTTGCGTCCTCTTGAGTTGTTGCCAGGCTAGCCTCAATCTGTTCTCGGAGAGCCGCCATCGCTAGTCAGACTCGATTCATGATTTCTTGCTTTCTTGCATGGTTTTCTTGTGCTTCTTCTTCCATGGCGAAGCTTTCGCTCCGCCCTATAAGTAGTCCTCAATGCTTGCTTTGCGGCTTTTCTCTTAGCGCGGCTTGCACACTAGCACTTTGGCTCGGCTTGAGAATGAGACTTCGGCCAAAATGAGATATTAGCTTTCTATCTATTACCTCTAAAATTCACGGCAAGCCTAGCCGAAATCCTAGCAAGAACACTACAGTCCTAGTTGATGTTTTGGGCGTGCCACTATTCTCGGCTAGATAGCTGTAATAGAAAAGATGTGAATTCGATTAATTTGAGTCGAAATCCTGTCTTTTAACCAAACAATTGTAAGCGAGAAAGGAACAAGAACTCGCCGAAAGTCCTAATTGCCATGATCCTCAAGGACTTTTAATTATCGTTGGCTTCAATGACTCTTTGCTCAAATTCGTAAGTACGAACGTTCGTAGCTTGTGTGATTCGGTGAATTGCAAAATAACGAATTTTAATGAAGAAAGTATGAATAATTTGATTATCTTTAAATTGAGTAACAATGCGAGTTCTTATGATAAAATTCATAAACGATCAATAACTAAGCAGGGAGAAACAACAATAAAAAAGAAATCAACACTAAGAAAGACAAAGCCTTAGCAGAGCTAAGAATAAGAACTAGGTCTGGAGAAACCAAAAGAAACGTTGAAATCTTTGAGAATTCTGGAACTTGAGTTGTTGAAAAGTTTGTGCTTGATTTTTGTTAGATGTGTTGAGAGAGCTTTTTGAGTATTGTTGCTCCTTTATATAGTGATCAGTCCTCTAGGGTTAGAAATCTTCTTCCTTGTTGAATTTGGATTCTTTCCTTTCTTTGCGCCCAAGCCATCCACATCCTGCTTTATGCAGAACTCCTAGTCTACCTAGAACTCCCGGCAGAACTGGATTTCTCCTAACTTTTCTTTTCGATTTGAGCCTTGACTGGATAGGCTTGCTCGCATAAAAGCTTGGGCTTGACCAACGATTGGGTTTTACCAACAAAACTATGGGCTTGGCCATGATATCGGCCTAGGACCAAATTAGGGTGTAAACACTATCATTTTAGTTTTCACCAATATCTCAAAACGTTCTCCTACTCTCATTAGTATCTAAAAGTTAATTTTGAAAAAAAAAAAAAAAAGAACTATTTTTAATTTTAAGAAAATAGTATGAAATTGCCAAATTGTGTATATTATACATATATTAAATTCTCATTTAATTAGCATGAATGGTATGCCACATTCTTTGAATGAATGAAACCACACCCTCAAAACATATTCATAAGGTTTTGCGTATTCAGAACATATCTGCAATTAGAGTTTATTTATTATGAGTATGTTAAAAATTTATTGTTGGAATATTAGGCTTTACACTTTTGTTGCACTAAACATCATAACCAATTGTCTTTGACTCTGTGTAATAACCCGTTGAATTAATTGTATACTTGATATTTTTTTAATTGATGTTTAATTGTTCATAGGTTGGTTGTACATTAGTATTTAGGTTAAGAGGTCTTTAAACTAGTAACTTGGGGTTTGAGGAGGTCCGGTTCTTACAACAAAAAGAATGTCTGTTATTAAGGCTATTTGATGGAAGTATGTTCCCTATTTGAAATATGATAAGTGTTGTAAAAATGCTCGAAATTTTCTAGTTTACGTAATGAGTAATCTTACTAGTAATTTATTATGATTCAAGGGATGATATGCTCTTGACGCGTTGAGTAATTGGTAAAAGTCTTCAAATTGGTCGTGGTCCCTTAGGGTGTTCAAGTTTACGATTGATTTTTCTTATATATTGAATTTGTGCTTTCAAGTTTTATAATTAGGAAATTTCTGATTTTATTATTGTCTATTTTATGAATTTAATCTGAATTATGGATGTTGAGACAATTAGGTTTAAAATTTGGATTTTTTAGAATGTGTGACATAATTTAGTTGAGTAGATTAGAACAATTTTTCTTTTTCGCATGGTCTAATTTTATGTAATTTAAGTTTGAAACACAATTGAATGTACGCTTTTAGGGTTGTACAATTCACTTACTCGAAGCTTATTTTGGTTGGTAAAACATATTTGAGATTGTGACATTAATTTGAATTCAACACAATAACATAAAAGAAATTGTCTCAACAATCAAGATACAAGTAATTGGGATCAAACATACTCACTCTTATCAATAAACAAAAGTAATCTTAATCAATTAAATACAAACCCATATCAAGTAATCAAATATGTTGTGACATTCAAGTTCGGTGGTATTTGATTTAATTTATGACAAAATGTTTTTACACGTGACGCATATGCTGAACATATTAACATACAATGTGAATTGATTTTTTTTTCTCTCAAAAGTTTGCATGGGTCACCGCACCTCTTAGTCACTTCTATGTTTGACACCCATTAGTCATACGGGTTTCTGAAGTTTTTCAACAGTTGTGGGATATCATATCCCAGCATGTCATCAACAGCTTCTATCATTTTAGGCTTCAACTTCTCGAATTTGTCGATGCTGTAACCCCTCAAGGTTTCCCTGAATTCCTCAACGTTCGGGAAATCTCCAGGTGGTAGATGGAACTCCCTCTGGACCTGTTTAGTAAGTCAAGTGTCAGCATGCATGCAGAGTATCGAGTGCACATAAGCAGGGAAAGGAGTGAATGATACCTTGCTAAATTCATCTGCCAGATTATCAATAAGTCTCTGTTGAGTCTTAGCTTTGCCTATCATAGCAGGCATCTCCTTTTTTAAATGACCAATTATATATGCATGTATCTTGGCAGCTCTTGCGCGCTTAACAAATTCATTGATCTGAAAATAGATGTCATAAAATTCCCTTCAATAGACATCTTCAAGAAATATTCAATTGCTAAAAAGAAATGAAAACAGGCTCAAATTAGTTGACATTTCATTGATCTAAGTTACAGCTATAAATTAGCACCTTTACATAAAGCTTATTTATAGTTTGCAAATAAATTAACCTAAGTGCAGCTTGGCAAAGAAAATGCATGATAAGTAAATATAACAAACTCACTCGGCGATCACAAGACTTCTTTGGAATATCCTTCAAATCAGAAAGAAGATCCTCCTGTTCCTTTTCAAAGAGTTCTTTCCCAACTGGACCAGTAGCAGCCTCATTTACAGGTTTGTCATTGAATGACCTGCAAAAGAGAAATTAGTTTTCATGGAAAAAACAAACTTATTTACTAGGAAACATTGGAATATATACCAAGATAATTTGAAACCATAGAATTCCTTATATTTGTGGCCTATATAATGTTACTTTAGACTTGACCAAACTGAGTTCACCAAAACTCAAATGAACATACAAAGAAGGAGAGGTTACCCAATATAAACTCGCATGACCTCAGGAGTATTAAGAACCTTCCCGAGTGACCACATCAATGCTCCATAAACCCTCATCAACTGCATACCAAGAATAAAGAATTATTTGATCACAAAATCCAATGTCTTCCATACCTAATTAAATGCCTATATAAATATGTGGAGGAAAATATAGTCAAGAGATAACCATGTCTTGCAATCCTTACTTGTTGGGTATCAATTTGATCTGCCTTGTTCAAAACAACCCGAATTTTATCATCATGACCACGCAAAGATGAAATCACACGCTTGAATTCATCACTAACATCCAGTTTGTGAGGATCAAACAAAAGTAGAATGAGGTCGCACTTTGCAGCAAACCAAGAAGTTACCCCAGTAAAATCGTAGGCTCGTTGCGTCCGTTGCTTCTCTCCAGATAAAACGCCAGGAGTATCCACAAACGTGATGTGCTCTAATAACTTTAGATATAAAAAAGAGAGTAAGCTTTGGGTGTTTCAAAGGGCAATTTGGATTCCTAGTAATTATGAAAAGATAACTCACAGGATGTCGCATTTGAGAACACTCAAACTTTGACAAGAATGCTGTTCCAAAAGTTGTGAGACCACTAAATGGCATGTCAGCTTGGACAGCAATAGTATTCCCAGGAACACTTCTTTCATCAGCTCCAGACTGCATGGAAGCAAAATTAGCTAGTATACAATACTACTTTCAGAAAGATAAACAAAAAGAGAAACATATTGCAGCTGGAATTCAGAAACAAATTAATCGCTACAAACGGCAACTGAATATATATATATATACACACATATATTCTAGCACTACAACAAACAACAAATTTCTTAAGAAATAGAAGATATAAAGTGAGGAAACCAAAGTGTATGCTAAAACTGCATTGTAAAGAGCAAACACTGGTTGACAGATAAATATTTCAAATGAAACAGAACCAATAAAAACAGTTAACAAGGATAGTATTGACAAAATAGCTTACAGAATAGCAAACCAGCGCAAAAAAATTCTAATCCTATCTAGAGAGTCCTTCATATAGTGGAAGATGTATTAGAAAATTGTTAAAAATCTGATATTGGAGATAGGAGATATCAATGATATGGTAGATAGAATATACCATGAGTGTGTCAAAATATCTTAAAATTCTAATCAATTAACTACGAACTCAAAGGCAGAGATTTGTTGATAAATGTATCACATATTAATGTACAAGAAATCTGCAATCTCAAACAAGCAATTCCATTAGAAAGCTACACGGTCAGAAGATTTCTCCTAGATATTTTGCTATACAAAAGGTTCCTAGAAAAGAACAATCTGTGTGTGGGCATAAGTTGGTCCAGGGCTTTCTCCTTAGCCGGTTCCAAGTATAATTAATTTATTAATAACAAAAAGAAGAATTAGAGAAGTAATGAAAGTAGAAGTTTAGCTTCTAACAATATCTTAGTCTCTATAAAGCTTATAATTAGATGGCTTTCAACTTGCATGCAACCATATAAAACATTTAGTTTAACTTTTCATTGCTAAGTAATTTTAGACTGTATTAATGATGACATAAAAGGAGATCATATTGTGATTACCATAACAACAACGAATCTATCGGTTGTAGGCTCAGGACCAATGTGAGCTCCTGTCAGAAGTGAGACAAGTGACATGATATAAGAGGTGAAATAGATCAAGAAACTTTCTACGCAAGACACAAGCACAAACAATTACACAAACACACACTTGCACACAGAATAACTTGCCTGGATAACTACTTTTGAGCAAATGTTTAATGAATGTTGTTTTCCCAGTGGAGTATTGACCCAAAAGCATAACCATGGGTTTGGCATCAAAATCACTATTAGTCTGCAAAATACAACAAATTAACTTTAAAACATCAACTGATAGCTACAGTATACCACAATCTATGATATATAGTATGAGATGAATACTACTACTGGATAAAAGTTTGAGTAGAACTGACAAAACATGAAACTAAATTAAGAGTAACTGGGCATCTGATGAGAGAATTAAAAGCAAAGCAAACTGCTGACTCACCAGTAATGGGGATACAAAATCATTAAACCGGTAAGTAACTTCTAATGGCTTCAGCTTCTGAACATAAAGTCTCTTCAACCCATCAACAATTGAAGTTACAGAAGAAAGTGGCACCTAAAAATATGCCAAAGAATTTTGGTAAGGTGTTACAGCACACAACACATGTCTATCAGGCAATGTGATTTATAGTGAGATCACCAAACTGCATTACAACAACATTAAAAATTGCAATCCTATGCACAAGAAAATTTAGCATTAAGTCTGCCACCAGAAGAATACTCTTCAAATATGTTCTGCTTGTTCAAAATGTGATAATATTAGCAGTATTCTTTTCAGGGAAAATTATATTAAGCATAAGTCAAATTAAAAAACACTCCTAAAAATGAACCCTGTAAGCTTCTCCTTTCCTTTTCTTTTTCACTACGTACTATAACCTCTTCTAGTAATTGTTGCGAACATAAAGTGTAATTGACTCAAAGATTTTGCATGTCCATTGAAAAACCTATCATGATCAAAGCATAAGTATTTTTGTAATCAACTTGAAGTATAATAACTCAGAGAGACTAGCATTCCAAGTGAGAATAATGCATGGTAAACAATAGTATCAGGATTTCCCAGGAATTATGAAAAAATAACCTCGTTGGTAAAATTAAGAAAATTCGCATTGGCACATAATAGAAAAAAAGTTTAGGTGCAAAAATGTTCATTTTTTTTATAAGAACGGAAGAGTGATTGCTTCCAAAAATAAGAAACAAAAATAACCTTTTTTGTAGATTTTGAAGAAAACCAAAGCGCTGAAGGTGATTGTTCCACCACAGGATTACCTGCATCACTTCTTATTAGTAAAGGCATGGTCAAAACCAAAAGTAACAGTACACATCTCATAGTTACATTGGGAAACTCCTTACCATTTACTTCATTCTCATTAGTCTTGTGCGAATGCTTTTTCTTCTGAATAAAGTAAGTAAAAGCAATCAATTTAATAAAAATAAATAAACTGAAGATAAGAGTATAAAGAATAAGAAATGTACAAATAGCATACATACCACTAATAACGCATCCAAACCCTCCATAACAGGAGGTTTCAGATTTTCCAAGTCAACTAAAATACAGGAAAACATTTCAAAGTTTAAGTTAATCATACCAAGCAAAAGAGAGACAGTACACACACTTTTGGACAAACAGACACTACAAGTTGTCAACATAAACATGAGGCTCTACCACTCCAAGCAATCAAGCATGCATATCAAAGCAAAGCTATAAAATAAAAAAAGCAACCCACCATTGCTTTTCAATAAATCACTTGTAATCTCATGTCCAGCTTGTGCAAGAGAAACTAGCTACAAATGAAAAGGAGCATGTCAAATTCCTATAAATCAAAATATAGGATATTTAATATCCAGGAAATAAGAATAACAATTGAAGTAAAAAACCTGCATAGCAGCAATGAACTCATTGAAACCAAGATATCCCTGCCTCTTTGAATCGGCAATCGCCCACACCTTAGGAAAAGGAAAGCACTTAATAAGAAAACACTTGTATGAAGAAGAAATGGAAGCCTCTGCAACAGCGAATGAAAATGATCTTTGACACATAAACCCAACATCGAAGTAACAAATTTGAACCCCCAAAAAAAAAAAAAAGAGGGAGGGTTTTGCACTCCTTAACAAATGTAATGTTTGGTAGAGTCTGTAAAGATCATGTCTTTAGCTTGAATCTAGCAAAGGTAATCCAATAAGAAAAACTTGAGGTCAACTTCAATTGCTTTACTTGCGTATTAAAAGTAACAAAAATCCGCATTACTAAAATGAAACAGAAACTCATAATCCTACTAAAAAAAACAACTTAATCCAATGCATTTTAACAAAAGAACAAGATAATGTATTTCTCCAGCTAACATGAATAGTACTGAATGAAGCACCAAAAAAAAAAAACACAGGACTGTAGCAAAAGCAAAGGGTAACGAAAAATAACCTGCTTGAGATGCTGCCGAGACAGATTGGACATGGCAAAGAACTTGGTAGCATCATTCCCCGTAATGCGGCCATCACCATCTGAACAAAACCACAGGAAAGAAAAAAAGAAAAAAACCAAATTCAAAGACTCTCTCACATCTACTTTCCCTCAATTTCTCGGGAAGCAAACAAAGAATAAGAAAACAGTAAGTTGATGGTGAATAATGTGAATAAAATGTAAATGTGTGTGCAACAGTAGAATGTATTCACCTGAATCAGCGACGTGAAACCAGTCCTGGTAGATTTTCTGGTGGTCCTTGGAGCAGGAACTGATTGGAACTGAAGAAATTTCCATAATCGTAGTAGTAGAGATCGGATTTGGAACTGAGTTTTTAAATTTTGGTTTTAATTTTTGAAAAGAGAAACGGTTTGGGAGGGCCTGCGTTGTTTGTTTCTCTTTCAATTTCCAGGGGGTATTTTTGGGGCGAGAGTCCCTTCGTACCGAGGGAAAGTGACGGACACATGGGGGTTAAATCATAATCTTATTAATACGACGTCGGCTTCGTCGAGTTGGCAACTTCGCATGACGGGACGTTTACTTTAATTTGGTCTCTAGGAAGTCAAGCCTCAAGACGACGACGTATTTGTTCTTTTCGTAGCTGTATAAGTTGTAACTATAATTTTACTGGCGCGTGAAATGAATGGAGGGAAATGGCAACTGGTTGGTGTCAATAACGTGTAACATCCAACCTAGCACACGTCTTGTTGATGGTCATTACATCAAAGTCTCGCGCATTTTTTCCCTTTTCTAACTGAAAATACCTACAAATTGATAGGAATACACAGAATTTGACAATTTATTTGGGTTATTAATTAGGTAACATAATCTAAATTATCTAATAGATTAAGGGAGTTGTAATAGTCATGTATTTTTAGGAAAGGATAACTAATTCGTCGATTTCATATTTTATAAAAAGGAAGCGGAAGAGATGATGAGAGGGAGGGGGCCTTTGACATTGCTCTGTCTTAGATTTGATTTCCCCCTCTGCTTGATGATTTGGTGAGCATTATTAATTCTCCTTATTAGTTTAGTTTTACGAGAATAAGAAAAAAAAAATTATTGGTTAAGTTGACCAAACAAATTATCTTATTAGCGATAAGGAGATTTTGGTGTTATGACAATTACCAGTGTTATCCATCAATCATCAACTTTTTAAGCGATTGTATTGAAGTTTTTTTGTCAAAACCAATTGTTAAGTATAGACAAATTTTCTTTAGTAAATGGTGCATATATAAATATATATTATTTTGGTTACACTTGTATTTTAGATGTTACTTATTATGTTATTTAATTTGATATAAATACCATCAACAAAACTAAAAATACTCATTTGAGTCAGTACTAAATCTATTGTTATACCAAAAAAGCATGTGGGAATTGATGAAAAGAAGCTACAATTTCAACCCTGACTTGCTTATTTTTCACTAAAGTTTTGGTGAATATTACAACACTACAATTATAATTACAAGAAATAAAAGAAACACAGAATCACCACGTAGGGGAAAAATCTATACAGTGGAAAATAATGAAAAATTTGGATCGGTATGTATACATTCCCTTAGTGCAGCCTCCAAAACTCTCTCTCAATATGGACACCGGCAAAATGCAGACCCAAGAAAACAATCCAAAACTTGATATAGATAGTATTATTTACTTAAGAAATTCCAACGGTCTTCCCCAGCAACCAGAGAATCAATGAAAACTCAAGCATAAATAAGGTGTAGAGTGTAGTTCTGTCCAGTATAAACCCATAAATGGTAATACCAGCTCTATTATTCTCAAAATATGTCACTGCAACAAGCAATATTAAATATCATCAAACTAATTAAGTAGTACAAAAAGTAAAGCGTAATTAAGAGTTCATTGCTAATAACCAACTAAGAGTATTTGGTTGCTTATCATGTATATGAAATGAGCCCAATTAAGAGTTGATTACTAATGACCAAATAGTAATTACAGTAAGATTGTACTTTAAGACCCAATTAATTATTATTGTTATTTTATCATCAATGAATTTGCAAAAATCCCCAAAAAAATTACAGTTTTCAGTCATAAACCTGGAGAAAATTTCTCTTTAGTTGGATGCCCCATGTGCCAAAATGACGCAATCTGACCAGTCAAATTCATCCTCTTTTTCTTTTCTTTTTTTTTCAATTTTTTAAATTTGTTTATGAATAAATGTTTTGTTGTGTTTATAATTTAAGGTGTAGTAAAAATTATTGGGTTAGAATAGATCAGTATGATTGAGGAGAGTGACATGGATGTTATTCTTACCAAGTTACAATTGGAGGGTTACTTTACTCTAGTAGGGTTTAGTATAGTTTCAGAGGTGATTACTAATCCTTAAGAGTAAATCCTAAGTTATTCTAAGAAAAATCCAAAATTTAATACTTTTTTTTTCTTAACGAGCAATTCCTCATTATATATAAGTCATCAACATATGCAAATTGTGATTGGTTAAAGAGGGAATGACTTCTTACATATCAGTGGTCAAACATTGTTCCTCCAAATTAATTAATAAGAGTGGTTGACTTACCTAGAGCTTGTCTTTTTTGGAAAGAGATGGTAGTAAATGCATATGATGGTACCAGCTTGGTGTTCTCCAAATCATCATCTTCATCACTAGCCAAATCAGAGTCGTCTGATTCTCCACCGTCGGTACCAGCAGGAAACACTCGGCTATTGCCAGCGGTCAGAATCGTTGGAGAATCACCATTGACTGCATCAAATGATTCTATTGTGGCACAAACATGCCACTTAGTAGCAAGACATGTAACTGCTTGAGCTTTGTGTGTGATTTTAGTTGCACTGCGCAGTAAAATGAGGACCCCAGTGACTAATGTTATGGAGCATAGCTGTACCAAAAATGAGTCATCATTACTTAAAGCTTGATTTTAGGAAAATAATAGAGAAAATTTCATATCTTTTGTATAGAGGGGTAGAATTATACCTCAAAGAATATTGGGTTAAACATTTAGATGGTGTTAAAGGGTTTCTTTTTTAGTATAATTTATCTAGCTCGATCCAAATCAATGGAAAAAACAAGGCATGCTTGGATTCTCAAACAAAAAGAAACCTAAATTCTAGAAGAAATCATTGTTTATCATTTTCACAAGAGTCAATTTTGCTTAATCTAAGAAGTGGCAAATGGGAAAGAAGGCATACCGCAAGTTCTCCAGCTCTAAAAATTTGACGATCAGTAGTGGCACTAGACCTGGTGGTGATGAGCAACAAAGCAAATTGGCTCCCTGTGACCAAAATCAACGACCACAATATGAATCCACGGAACCTGTGGCTTATGATCCTCAGGTGCCTCCGGATCCTAAGGTGCTCCGACAACACTGACCCCACATCAGACTCCACTTGGAACACTGTGGCAAAGTCTTGTAGCCGTAGGATCTGGAGGTAGCAGATCAGACGGAACAGAACACACATGAGGAAAAACACAGTCGTACGGTAGAGCCACGAGCACAGCTCCAGTATGCATGCTACTGTGTAGCTCATGTAAACATTGCCCAGGAAAGGCATTTGAGAGACTCCAGATGCATACCACCATATCTTATATACACTCTCGGCAACAAAGCATGGTGAGACAAAGATGGAGAGAATCTTCAATGATCTCTACAAGAAAATAAAGATAACTACATTAGACTCAGGAATATGAATAAAAACCCAGATATCGTTTTAAAATTCATTGTAATAGTAGATTTAATGTGTTTCCACAAGCGAAGTTTCTATTTTTTTAACTATCTAGCTACATTCGTTGTATACAATGGGTCACCCACATCTAATAATATTATGATAATTTTATACTCACTCACTTTCTATATCTCGCACATTCTACTTTTTTCTCACCCTATTGGAACACATGCTACACATGTGTAATGTGTAATGCTTCTAGTAGTTTTTATAATGTTAACTAGCTCTTATGAATAATAATTTTCCTTCAAATGTCCAATAATCTGGACAATTATGTTAGATTTCTTCCAGCCTACGAGGCAATGACATTCCTTTGTCACAGTTAACTACTTAACTCTTCAATTACAACCTACCATATAAGTTCTTGTCCAAATATAACTACTTGTTGTAAATGAGTTTGGTGCTCCTATATGTGCTGTTACTAAGAATTTGGGTTTCTCTAATGTGCTTATAGTTTTAAAACCAAAGCTCTTCGTGAAAGACTTGTCCAAACAACTTAGCATGGGATCAAGAATTTACACTTTGAGATCGAATCCAAACTACACATACATATTTTGAATGATCACATTTAAATACATCGGTGTATTCATTCATTGATTCAGATATTTATCGAGAGAAATTCTACACCAGGTGCCTGTCAATCACATTACTAACATGAGAGTTTGGTGCCTGGATTTTTCTACTGGTGTGGTAAATAAGATGTTGGGTATGATGAATTTTGTGTTAAGCAACTACTAGACCCCAAAAGTCATATCATGCTAATCACTAGACCCAATGCTTAAAAATCCATATGGGAACTTTTCCTTTTATTTATTGCAGGCTTACACTTTGTTCAAACGCAACAAGTCTGAATTTGTTGCTTGATTATTATGGGTGAAATTTTCTGGAGTTCTGCATCATAATTCAACTTTATACTTTTCATAATGAAAATGAAAAATCCATCCACATATTCAATATCTTAAAACCATCCAATTCAATTCACATTTCCAATGATCTTTGAAGTTATCATTCTAAACAAAATTTCACAAAATACCCATTAAAAATAAATCCATAATTGATCAAACAGAACTAAAATCAAATCAAAAGATTAATTTAAACTCACATTGAGCTGTTGTGTGTAACCTTTCCTGACTGTCACGCTCTCAACATAAAGCTTATCGAAGAACAAGAACCTCCGGAGCCCAAACTTCCGGACGAACCACGAGAGGCACAGAAACGACACCGTGGCGACGCTGCTGAGCGACAACTGCACAACGGTGTCGTACGGCCTCTTGTGCTTGCCATCACACGTGGCGCAGGTAAAGACGAAATGGGATATGACTGGCACAACAATCGTAAAGAGAACGAACATGGACCAAGACAGGCACGCTCTCCAGGCGTCCGATTGGTCCACGCACATCCACCGAACGTACGATCGGAAGCTCTTCAACTCGTCCTGTCCGTGCGAAACGCAGCGTCCTAGCTTGTTGTTGTCGTTGTTGCGTTTTATCAAGGCCTCGCTGCCATCGTCTCCCATGGTGGGGTTCGATCGGTGTTTCTGTTGGGGTTGGATTTTCGGGAGAGTTTGGGAAGAAGAAGAAGAAGAAGAAGAACATGATGTTGTTGTTGGTTTTGGGAGTGTTTTTGGTTTGAGTTAAAAATAGAAAGAGTTGCAGAGAAATGTGGAGGAAGCAATTTGATTGCTGAATCTGAGTGAGGAATGTTTCGGTCGATTTTAGATTCCAGAATCTTATTAACTTGCTTGCCTTTTGATCTTCATCGTTCAAAGCAATGACTACGAGATTTGGTATGCATATCCAGCGGTCATCCTTTTTCTGACCTCTCACACTGTTTGATATGAGATAGCGGTGAATATTATATACCGGACTATACCAAACTGGCCCAATTAGGCCAATTTTCGAGTCTATTTCATCACAATCAATTATAGTAATTTTCTTTTCTTTTTTTCTTTGTGCTATAATTTCCTTATTCATAGAACACTAAAAAGTCTAAAAAGAAGTGTTTTTTGCTAAAGGTAAAGAATAATCGGTCAAATGAAAACAATCGTATTTATTCTTCAAAATTTCTCAAGAGAATTATAGGTCATTCAATATGATCTCAGTGATTTCAAATTTGTTAATTATACAGTCACTCGTCTGCTTTTTAACCTTGAATTATTAATGTTGTTAAGTCATAATCTTTTATTAATGCTCCTATTGTAATAGCTAATTAATTGACTAATGATAACCAAAAACATCTTTCATTTGCTTTTCCTGTAAGTTTTCAACAATAGTAGAACATTACTTACAAGAAATAAAAGAAAATAGAGAATACTAAAGACTTGAAATTCCAAACGGTGAAAGTTAATGAAAAAATTGGATCAACATACATCACCCAAATTAAATGCAAATCCAAAATTGTATTCATTGGGTCATGGTGGGCCTTCATGCTGTATTAGACCATGTTGGGCCTTAAGTTGATCCCATTTTCAAAAATTGTATTAAGAGTAAAGGCCCTCCAACATATTATATAAAGGGCTCTCCATCTATTTAGAGCTCTTATGCTCTCTCATATTGTAGGCTATAGCATTTATTGTCATTCGTAGTGAAACTCAAACACAACCCAAGTGAGTGTGGTCCGTCCAATCAAATCAACCGTAGTAAACCACTCTACACTCTGTTTATTAATTGATTGTCAAGACACTTAATAGGGCCAGTCTATTTTATGCGTTTGTCTTAAATTAAGACTGGTAGTGATTTAAGATTTTTAATTAAGTCATTTTATTTTTCTTCTTTGACGACTTTCTGTTAAATTTTAACTCCAAAACATAATTTTACTTATAAACAAAGTTACAAAATAGATAATCACTAAGTAAAGGGACATTTCAAAACAGTGAAAAGTAATGAAAAAAATTGGATGAATATACATTCCCAAAATACAATTTCAAAATTTGTCGAGAAATATGGACATAAGCAGCACAAGGAAGGATCCAAGATTCCAAGAAGACAATTTATAATTTGATGCAGACTATTTAGTCAAATTCCTACGGTCTTCCCTAGCAACCAAAGAATGAGTGATAGCTCAAGCATAAATATCATGTGGAGTGTAGTCCTGTCCAATGTAAACCCGAAAACAGTGATACCAGCTCCATTGTTCTCGAAATATGTCACTGCATGCAACAAGTAATAGTAGAAAGATATCATCAAATCTAGTTAATTCCGTATTAGAAAGAAATTGTAGAAAATTAAGAGATGTGATATTTAAGTTGACTTAATTACCTAGAGCTTGTCTTTTTTGGAAAGAGATGGTACTATATGCATATGATGGGATCAACCTGGTGTTGTCTAATTCATCCTCTTCATCTCCTTCATCGTCATCGTCTGATCCGCCACTAGTACTTGTAGAGACCACTGGACCAGAGGCGATCTCAGCCGTTGCTACATCAAACGAGTCTAATGTGGCGCAAACGTGCCACTTGGCAGCAAGACATGTCACTGCTTGCGCCTTATGTGTGATTTTTGTTGCACTGCGCAGTAAGATGAGCAGCCCAGTGACCAAAGTGATACAGCATACCTGTTCCAAAAACAAATCAACTAATTATTTCAATCCTATTAATTTGTTTACCACTTTGCTAATCATACCATTAATCAATATGAGACTCAATTATATAAGTGAATTCCGTGTTTAATTAGCTTACCACAAGTTCTGCAGTTCCGTAAACATCAATATTGGGTTGGGAGCTGGACTTGGTTACCATCAGCAACAAAGCAAATTGGCTCCCTGTGACTAAAATCAACGACCACAATATGAACCCACGACACCTGTGGCTTATGATCTTTAGGTGCCTCCTGATCCTAAGGTGCTCGGACAACACTGACCCCACATCGGAGTCCACTTCGAACATCGTGGCGAAGTCCTGGAGCCGTAGGATCTGGAGGTAGCAGATCAAACGGAAAAGAACGCACACCAGGAAAATCACGGTGGTACGATAGAGCCACGAACACAGCTCCATTACGCATGCTACTGCGGCACTCACGTAAACATTTCCCAGGGAAGGGATTTCTGTGGCCTCGGATGCGTACCACCATATCTTGTATGCACCCTCGGCAGCAAAGCATGGTATGACAAAGATGCAAAGAACCTTCAATGATCTCTGCAAGATAGTTATACGAGTCACATAAATGAAACGTATATGTATTTAATAAAATAAAAAAAAAATATATATATATATATACATATATTGGCGCGCACATATATTTATATATCTCTAACGTGGCACTTGTTATTAACATCCTTTTTTTTAAGAAAATAAAGAAATATATTGATGAGGTTTACGTCGCGAACAATAATTCAAACTTCTTATTTTTTAAATCTCTTTTTAAAAATTATTCTTTAACCATTTGATTATCATCAAATCATTACATATTTTATTAAAAATACTATGTTTGTCTATATTTGATTATATTCAAATGACTGTGGTTTTTGATATATTTGTAAGATTACGTACCCAGTTTAGTTGCTAAAAAGAAAGAAAAAAAAACGGTTTAAATCATTGAATCATAATTTAGGAGTGGTATACACATTTGTCCTAATTTTCTTGTTAAAAAAATGATATTCTTTTGTCAGATGTTTTTGCATATTGTGAGTATGTAAATCATGACCACACATTCATGCCTTATACTCTGCAAATTCATTGAACTCAATCTTTAGTACCATTCAATAGTAAGTTTTGTGTTTTTTCTACGTACAACTAGGACATCAATTAAGATGTTCCAAATTAACAGTAAATTTGGACAAATCTAGATCAAGTCATTTTAATTAGATGATCTTCTATTTTCAGGAAACTTCTGGTGCCATTGGAATATGATTCATTACTTTTGAATGAACTTGTTAGCATGTGCCAGCTAATTTTCTAGAGAGTTTTACCATATTAATTGGCAGGAGTACTTACTATTCTGGTTATCTTTATAGCTAGGTTGAAGATCAAAAAGTTGTTTTTTTTTTTTGGTTTACATGTACCTTGTTGAAAAAATTGAAACTGCATGGGAAAACACCTACACTACAAAGACTAAATTGGTTATATATTTTTCCAAAATTAAATGCAGAGAGATGATGGAGGAAATTAAATTAAACTCACATTGAGCTGTGCTGTGTATCCCCTCCTGACGGTCTCGCTCTCATCATAAAGCTTGTCAAAAAACAAGAACCTCCGAAGCCCAAACTTGCTCACAAACCTTGAGAGGCACACAAATGACAAGCTCGCGACACTGCTCAAAGACAATTGCACAACGCTGTCGTACGGCCTCTTGTGCTTGCCATCACATGTTGAACAGGCAAACACAAAATGGGATATGACAGGGACAACAACCGCAAACACAACGAAAATGAACCAAGAAAGACATGCTCTCCAAACATTAGATTGGTCCACGCACATCCATTTCAGGTAGGACCTGAAGCTCTGTAACTCGTCTTGTGCATGCGAAACGCAGCGTTTGAACTTGTTCTTCGATCGGTTTAACAGGGCCTCCCTGCTGCTGCTGCTTTCCACGTCTCCCATGTTGGGTTTTGACTTTTGGGTTTGACTTTTGAGTGAGTTTTCTTTTTCTTCGGGTTGAATTTGATTTTGTGTGAGTTTAAGAAAGGAGGGTAACAAAACGTGTATAAATTATGTATGTAGGGTTTTCTTTGTTTGGGGTTTTTGTTTGGTGAACATGGGTTTTCTTTGTTGGTTTAATTTGTTAGTTTGTAAAGTTGTTTTGGAAGTTTCAAGTTATAAAGAGAAAGAGTTGGAATGAAATTCTGTTATAATTTACTAATTCACAACTCACAAGTCAATCATATCTTGCAAGGTGAAAAAATTAGACATCTTGAAGGTGGAAAAGCTATTTCCGGTACCGGTTTAAGTGCAAGAACCCTATAATTAGAAATAGTAGGATTTATTCTCATAATAAAATATGCAAGAAAGTTTTTTCTAGTAAGATCGGGAATGAAAATCTCTCCATTATAAATCTTTTAATTTTATAAAGTTATGTGTATATTAGGAGAGCATAGTTTAGATAGTGTATATTGGTGAATTGTAGATTATGTAGTTATGATTGTGAAATGTAGCCCAAAGTATCCAAATACAAATGTTGGTTTTATTCAATTTGTATAATTAGCCAGCAAAGGCAAGGCTCCAATTGTTTAATGCACATTGATGGAATCACTATTAGCACCCAAACAAACATTTAGAGGAAAAAACAATGTGTTTGATCGAATAAGCAGGTGGCGAGGTGGCTATATGTGAGACAATATTTGGTTGCATATGCATGGTCTCATGACTTGGCCTTCAACTACTTGGCAGCTTATCTACAAGTTTGTTTGAGCTTTGACAGAAACCTACAATTCACCAATATACACTATCTAAACTATTCAACAGCCAAAGAGAACCAAAAACAGTAATACTGCTCCATGTGATTGCATTTTAAATTAGCCTAAACTTTATGAATAAGATTCCCCATTGATATTTTTGCGTTGATCTTTTGCTTAAATCTACTTAAACGTTTGAGTTTTGTCTTAAAAAGAGAGATCCAGAAAAGTGCAAATTTGAACCCAAGGAGACCCAACTTTGCACAGCCCACGATATCTATGTTACCCTCTGGCTTTTTTAGCCTGGCTCCAGCTAAGAATCATATCAAGAGTCAGATTTCAAGATGCTATCCATAAATAATCCACATGCAATCTTACATCCAAACAAGGACAAGCACATCTTCTTGGGACTCACCGTCAAGCTCAACCATCACAATGCCCAACCACACACCCCAAATAAAAAAATTTAAATTTTGAAAAAATAAAAATAAACAAATGTAGGGTACTCCATGACCCCATGACTCACCCAGAGGTGAGTGAGTCTAGTGACTAGTGGGTAGGGAAATAGAGGGCTCCCTTGGCTATTTCGAATCGGCCACACCCCCACCCCCCCCCCCCCCTTCTTCCAATCTAAATTGGCATCAAATTTTGAGAGAGTATGCATTGCATATTTGCATGCAATATTTGACCCCAAATTTCAATCCATGCTCTGTTAACTCTAACAAGCTACAAAAGGACATGGGTTGATTGGGTTCCACACTCCAAGACACAACACTATAAACATGATGCATTCAACACTAAAACGAAAGTGAACTTCAAATTTACACATCATAATACAAACAAACTACTGAACCGAGCATTAATCTCTTCTTTCATTGCTTAAAATCACACGGAAATCACACGGAAATACAATTAAAATTAAAAAGGGTATGTTTTCTCTTGCATTTCCCAAAGATGCCCATGCAATTAAATCACATTCTTCACATTTTATAACAATGCAATAAAAGTAACACTAAAAATGAGTATACACATGCAAACAAAAACAAAATTAGTAACCCAATCATAGATTAATTACCCAAAATGAAATAAGTAAATTACCCAAAAAGAGAACACAAGACCCGATCATGTATTTCCTTCTTCTTACCAGTTACCACCCCCATTGAATTAGATGAGCCATTTTTTTGTCCCCTTTTTTCTACAAGATTATGAAGAGCTATAGGTGAAGCTCAAGAAACTCAGATCCCATGCAGTTCACAAACCCTAGTACATAAACAACAACAACATAACAACAAGAAGTTACTCATAATATTGTCTTTTCTTTCTAGAATGAGAAAAATAAAAAAGTAATTCTCATCAAACACCATGCGATCCATCATACAGAAATAAGATCATCTTACCATAATCTTATCTACCCATTTTTGTTTTCTTTTTTTGCCTCCGCATAATAATAGTAACAGAAAAAAAGTAAAAACGGGAACAAATCATTTTAAAATTTAAAGAGAAAAAAAAAATTGAATCATTGATCATCATCATCCTCATCCTCATCAAACGATCATCACCATCATCAACCTAATAATCAGAGGCATAGAGCCGTACAGCGAAGATCCTGACCGTCCCCACCCAAGTCAATCTCATCCGACGGTGGGAGATTAAGATCGAACGGCAGGGGCTTACGAAACGACGATGACGCTACGAAATCTCCGTCGTCCTCTACAACCGAAGACGACGAGTCGCAGTCGCTGTGGCAGTCCTCGGGAACCATGGGCGGGGTCCTCGGCTGTCTCCGCCGCCGAGCCGAATCGGCGGCGGCGGAGATCGTCTGCTGAGGCTGCGGGCGGGGCCCACTGAAGGACTCGACGGTGGAGCTCAAGCTGCTCGATGCAGGTCGCTGCGGATCCACCACGGGGTGGTCTTGAAACCCGTAACCCGACCCGTATAGCTTGCTCTCCAAGTTCGGATCGGCCGGGTTGTTGCTGTAGGGAAAAGGAGGGGAGTATGCGGAGTAGGGGATCGGGAAGTTGGTCTTGGCTTTGGGACCGCGGAGGATGCGGGCGGCGGCATCGTAGGCCCGGGCGGCGTCTTCGGCAGAATCGAAGGTGCCAAGCCAGACCCGGGTCTTCTTCCACGGGTCTCGGATCTCGGCGGCGAATCGGCCCCACGGCCGCTTTCGGACGCCCCGATAGCGGACCTCTTTGGTGGGTCCTCCAGATCCGTTGGGTTCAGCCGGCGGTGCGGCGGCTCTGGCGGCCGCGGCGGCTGCTCCTCCTCCTCTACCCCTCCTCATGGCCAAGAATTTTGAGGGTTTTCTCAGTCACTGATGGTCATAGAAAGAGTTGGGACTCTCAGAGAGAGTTTTGGTTAATCAGAAATGAAAATGAAATGGGGTTTCAGGCGAGGAAAGAGAGAGAGAGAGAGAGAGAGAGAGAGAGATAGGGAGAGGTTTTTTTGAGGGATGGGTGGAGAAGAACTGGATGGCACCAGAACCACCTTCTCTTCTACTCAAAAATATATTAATATAAATAATTATTATTATTATTATTGCTATTATTATTATTTTTTTTTGGTCTGGGTCATTATTATAATTTTTTTTTTTCTTTTCGATTTTTTTTTTTCTGGGCTCTCTGGCTGAGATGAAAATCATGAAATGGCTTTTACACCTTTTTCTTTGTTTTGTTTCTTGCTTTCTCGATTTCTCTACCATCTCTTGCCCCCACAAACCGACCCGGACTCAATTGCCTGCTGCTTCCTTCATCATTTTCTCTTACTTTTTTTGTAAAATATGAATTTTTGTGTGTGAAATGACAGAGTGGTCCCTTCCTTTTCCACAATGTCCCATTCTGAATTGTCCTCTGGGAATGTTGAATAATAATTTTCTTTTTTCTTTTTCTCTTATTCGCTTCTTGGTGAAGTCTAATGTAAGTGCTTTGTGTTCAGAATTTGCCAATTTGGTTTAGGGGAAATGGAAGGGTTGAGGGCCAATGAATGATGTAGGTCAAGAAGCAATGATTTGAAGGTTGGAATAATGTGTAATAACTTCACTTGTTTTATTTTTATGGTACCAAAAAAAAAAGGTATGATTCCAAATTTCCAATTCATTTCAAAGATTTCGGCTACCCACCTGTTGTAGGCTTAACATGATCTCACCATTTCCCTTCTCAATACACTAGAAACAATTTCTTTAGAATTTCTCATCCTATATGCTTTCAACTCATTTTTATAACAAGGTTTAACTGCCTTTTCAATTTCATTAACATGTTTTGTTTTTTATAAAAAAAAAAGGGTGGGACCAATTAAGTATAAAGTATTACCTTGTTAGGTATGTTAATCATGTATGTTTACTAAACTTCAATCTATGAAACGAATAATGAAAAGTAGCAAATTTAATGATCACTTAAGATAAGAGACAAGCAGTCATCAGGAAGTTCTTAATGGTTATATTACAGATTTAATTGTCTGCATAATTATATAATGAGGTCAACATTTGGATAAATCTCTCATATTAATGGGTCAAATCAAGATGAGAGTTAAAAAATACGGGACTATTAATGTACCAAAAATTCCTAGTTCGACACATGTGTACTACCCAAGTTCAATTAGAAATTACTTTCGCCTGAGGACTTGGGGTAGGCCAGTTGGCCAAGTAGTTGTGCTGCCCTCCACCTCACTGGGTTTCGATCCCCCCCTCTAGGCCTCCCTTTGTAACCAAAAAGAAATTACTTTCGCCGTTTTTTGGATACGCCACAAAACTCACTTGCAAAAGATGCCACTAAGAAAGTAGTAGACACCAAAGAACCATATGTCGCCTACAAGTCAAGACCCATCACCTTTGACGAGCTTTGGAATAAGGGCTAACTTAAGAATTTGGCCTCCTAACTCGTTGAACTAACTAAAAAAGCCTATCATGCCAAAAAAATGCAAAAAAACCATCTTACCCAATATTGATTAAACCTAAAACTCAATATAAACCCAACATGGGGCAACAATTTTTGTTCATATGTGGTGTGACACTAGGGGTGCAACATGAGAGGGTTGGAATATTAACTCAAGCTCAACCCATGTTTTATAATTTTTCGTGTTCGGGTTTAGTCGGGTTACAAATAAGTGAACCCTTTAAACTCGGGTTGGTTTAAATTGAGTTTGGGTTGCCCAATTTCTAGGTCGGGCTCAACCACAAAATTAAAGCACGGGTTGAGCTTAACCCACAAAAAAAAAATGATAATAACATAGGGAATTTGGAGCAAACAAGTGTAAGCTATATTTGCTTCCCTACATAACATAACAAAGGGTCTTAATTTATACCTAGAATTAGAAGAAGAGGTAGAATTAGGAAAGGAAGCTAAAACTCCATAGATATAAAGTAAAATATAAAGTAAAATATAAATTAATATATAGATTATAGTATTATACTATATAATTCAAGTTAGCATTTGAGCTCGGGCGGTCGCGACCTCTACCCAAACTCAACCCACAAATATTAGGTTGTGGTCGGGTTCAAGATCGAGCGAGCAATAACGTTTTCAAACCCACCCACAACTTCAAATACCAAGTTGGGTTCGGGCGAATTCGGGTTGACCAAACTCGAGTTGGACACATATATTACGCATTTATTCAAATTATAGCACGTATACAAAGAGTAATAGTTTAAATTTAAAAATTAATAATTAATAATGTTATATGTGTCATTATAATTTTAGTGAATGCATAACACCATTTTAATATATCACATGGTGTTATCCGAAAAATATATCTTCGACGAGTGTAGTTCTAGTCTTTGTCAATAATCCAAATGTTAACAATCACTTGTAAATCTTATGCAAAGCTTTAAAAAGAAATATTTATAAGCTGCAGGGCCAAAAAAAGTACATATGATACATTTTTAGAGTATTAGATAAATAGCATTGAATATAAAAGATTAGAAAAAAGAAAATATGAAAGATTAGACATTGCACATGTGCAATCATAGTGACCGCTCTATTTCTAATTATAGAAATGCCAAAATTTGTCTTTCAAAAGCTTTGTTGTCCAAAGAAGCAAACTCAGAAAAAACCTATGGGTTTGGCAATAAGAGACAGGTACTCTAGAATGAGATATAATGTCTGTGTCTTTAAAAAGCTTTCCCACAATATGCTTACTTTAAATCTATAAATAGGTGTGGCAATTTTCAATATGATAAGGTAACATTTTAATTAACACACTAATATATTAAAATTTAAGTTTTAAATGATAATTTTACACCTTAAGGGCTCGTTTGTTCAAGTTTTGGAAGGTAAAAAATGAGAAAATAATTTCATTTTTATGTTTGATAAGTGCATGCATGGGAAATGATTTCTGACTCATGAGAATCCCTCCTTTTAGCTTGGGTTTTGTTTTCTCTTTTCTTGGGAAAACATTTATTACACTTTTTCTAAACAATTTTACCCTTTTTAATATTTGATAATACTAATTTTATTCAAAACAAACTCTTCACATTATATATATAATAGATAAGGGTATAATTGACAAAATAAACAATTTTTATTTTCTATTCTTGCACAAACAAAACATGAGAATGAAAATAAAATGGTAATTTTTAATTTACTTTCTCAGCATTACTAAACACACAAATAAGAATCTTACATTTCATTCTCCCTAAAAAATACATATGAATTAATTTCTTAAAAAATCAATTCCGTGAACAGCCCTAAAAGAGATTAAATAAAAATGTGTCTCCATCACTAACACATCTTCCTTGGAGAAAAAGTATGAGAACTCGACACCACACGTAATAAGTTGAGTTGAGCAAGATACTTTGAATTATTCGGCATAATCAACTTCCATAATCAATATTAAGTGATATAATAATGGTGTTATAGTCCACTTAAACGCATAGAAAACAATAAAGTAGAGGATCACACTCAAAGCTCACCAGAAAAAGTTGCACATTTTCCGTTTTGATGATATTTTCTTGGCAGAATTAGAAAGGTTCAACTTCAAAGTTCAACAACCTCCATCATAGCTCATTAGCTCAAAACGCACACTTGTTTTTGGTGCAAATCAAAGTAAATAAGTGAATAGTATAAGCTTAGCTAGCTAGCTAGCTTTGCACTTTACAGCGGTTTTGATGCTGATGAAATGCTTGATCAAACGTCGAGTTGAAAGGTAGGGTAATGTTGCATCAAACGTGATTATAATGCTTGATTGAATTAGGGTGTAAGTTCAACCAACCATCTTAGAAGAAGAACAAATTTGAAAGGACATCATTTATGCCCTCTGAATATAAATCATATATGCAAATTGTTTGTTCGAAGTATAGTTTAGAAACTTAGATTGGACATGATAAATTTAATTAAAATGAAAAACAATCCTAACTCATATTTGGTACACCTAACAAAAATTTTGAACTAGACTTTGATTCTTGACTAGGGTTCAAAGTACTTAAAGTTAGTTTACCCAAACTAGATATAAATCATGATGATGAGTATGACTCTCACAATATTGTCTAGTCCTAACCTATCTTGTTCAAAATACATAATCTTGTTATATATTCATTCCTAATAGCTAAATGAATTAGCTAAGAAGGTTATTATTAAACAACAATAACAAATTGCTACTACTTACATTGATTGATCGACCAACAACTTCATGAATCGATTTGATTCAATTATCAATTCATCTGTGACTAAAAAGTAAACATAAATAAGTTATTCTTTATATGTACATATAACTTAAAAAAAAAATACAATAAAATCTACCAAATATATGAGTAAAATATAAAATTATATAATCACGTATCAAAAATTATTAATTTTGGTTCGAATTTTAGCTCTCTTACTCTCATAAAAAGGAAATTTACAAGTAGAAATTTATGGAAGGATGCAAATGTCATGAATCGGACAATCCATACCCTTGAAAGCAATTCAAAATATTTTTCAGCCCTTCACCAGTGATCATGTTGGTTACGGGTCCAATCATACCTGACCCGCCAACCAGTGGCCAGATCAGACCCAAACGGAGGACCCACCCAAGACGTGAGGTGGGCCCCGGCAAACCTTCTTGACACGTCACCCACGGAAACAAAAGAAAAAAAATTCATCCATTTTACCGGCACCAGCCGGTCACCGGCTCAGGCTTTACGGGCTATCGGTTTGTGACAGAGGACAGGTTTCAGAATAAATAGGCCGTCTCGTGACTCTAACAAACCAGTTTGAATTGCGATTGTTTTTTGACGGCGACGATCAATAGTGACCGACACGTGTCTTCACGGCATATGATTGAAAGTGGTTTGACCGGTTTGGTTTCTGTGGCATGCGACCGTGTTTTTTATATTTTTTCTGACTGACTCTTTTTATATTTAATTTTAAATTTGTTTATTAATATTTTAATTTTTGTTAGTGGCATGGAAAGCAACAAAGACTTACTATATGGTGTGGTGGAATTAGGGATGGCAAAATTCCCCGCCCCCGAAAATTCCCGTGGGGACCCGCCCCGATTAAGCGGGTATGGTAATACCATCCCCATCCCCGCCCCGCCCCGTATACCCGTTTAATAAAAATATTATATTACATAATTATATTTTAATTTATTTTCTTAATTTTTATTGCATATCTTTAAAATTTAATAGTGTTCTCTTTATGATTTAGTATTATTGTAATATAATATGATGAATTTTAATGTATTTCATCTATTATATTATATATTTATATTAATTTGATATGTTATTAATAAAAAAAATTATTTTTTTGAAAATAATAGGGGCCCTGAATACCCCCGATGGGGACCCGATTACCCGGCGGGGCGGGTATGGTATTGGCAAACCCGCCCGGAACCCGCCCCGTTGCCATCCCTAGGTGGAATGAGCGGGAACACATTGAATGGGTGCCACGTGGGCCCATATTTATGAGTTTGGCTCGTATCCGGTATTCGGGTGTGGTCAGATAAGCTGCTGAGTTGACCAGTAATGCCACGCCACGTCACCTCGCAACTGCAAGAGTTGTCAAGATGCTTTTGGGCCAAATTATGAAAATGGTCATCTGGTTTGGATCGGATTTCAGTGGTTCGGTTTTTTTGGGCCAACATCACATCACTTGTGTCGTGATTTTAGTGCACCTGATTTAAGGCATAAATGTTGGATATTTATCATTAATTCATATTACAATTCAGAAAATTAGAGGAGGGTGTATGAGTGTATCCCATTGTTTTTATTTCTCTCATGATGAGAGAGATAGATTCATGAGTGTATCCATGATAGATAATTTTATCAAGAATTGAATTCATATTTCTATAATAAAGTCACCTTATGTTATGCAATAAAATTATTTCCTGCAATAACATTATTTTCCACAAATATTGACGGGTTCATCATTCTCCTACTAAGATATAGATCCTTTATCCCTAAATCTATTTTGCATGACATTAACTGTTCACACTATATAAGTTCTCTACACTTAATGCCATGCAAATAGATGTAATAATAGAGAACTTAAATCTTAGTAAAAAAAAAAAAAACTAGTCAATATTTAAAGATGAAAATGTAGTTGCATACTTGCATTGCATGACATTGTGTGACTGTATTATACAATTTCTCACTGTAGTAATGAAATATGAATTCAATTCTTGATAAAATTGATAATTAAATTAAAATATCTCGTATTCATATATCATATTTTATCATTTATATGAAGGAACAAAAGAGAGTCCAAGCTCGGAACAAATGAGTGAGGAAAAGTCCCAATATTCAAGAACCTTGAGTCCTTGTGGCAGTGTCTTTAGGAAGCATAGGAACACTTTTATAGTCAAAAGTGTTTTTGATAGTGTTTTACAAAAATAATTAAAAATATTTTTGCAGTTAGATAAGTACTTTATAGGGTTTCTTGAACAAGACCTTGATATGCATGTACTTGTGCATTTAATAGAAGCACTTGTAATCTAATAAAAAAGGGAGCAAATTTACAAAAACAACCCCACTAAAACGTTACCTAGTGAAAAACGCTTATTACAAGTACACTGAGAAACAAGTTAGAAGTTGGTGCGGGTGAAGTTTCTTAAATGTGACGGTGGGCATCATAATTCATAAGCCACAGTCCCTTTGCTTGAGGAATGCGCTCGCTAACTCCGAGAAACTCAACAACAACAACACACCCACTCACACGCGTATTCGTACGCATGCCTTTGCTTTTGTTGCTTCTTGCTTCTGCCAAACCCAAAATAAAAAATATATATATATATATCGAAGAGGTACAATTGAAGTTGAACTTGTAACTTGTAAGAGAAGAGTCCACGCAACAATGTGTTAATTTGTGCGTCGTTTTGCTTTCTTTTTATCTTTTTAAATCATTTGAAAAAGACACTGTAAAAATGCACAGCCATGCTCTATTATCATATTGGTCAGTTGGTCACTCTCACCTCAGCTCTCAAATAATGGTCCAACAACTACTTGAATCAATTTGCTTAAAAGGGTTTGCTTGCTTATAATTTACGCTTAGAATTTTGGATTTCTTAGCGTTTGCTTTCATTTGCTGATATGCCATTCATGTGTATACGAATGAGGTACATATGTGTTTGCTGCCCATAAGATTTGTTCAAATCATAGTTGGGATTGCTCAATTTATTAGGATCGTGAAGTGAATAATTTGGACCAAGGTTTATAAGGTTTGCTACCTCAGGCCCTGATCTACTAACTCTATCTAACCTAGGCTGAATTGGTTCAGCTAGAACGACCCTAAGCCATACTAACCCCCACTTAAGTTTAACCTTTATATGGGTTGATCAAGTTGGGCCTCTAGATTGATTGAGTTTCTATTTTTTTGATCGAATACACTTCGTATGCCTTTTGGGCTTGCACTCCACTTTTGGTCAAAACACAACAACACCTGGCCAACCCAATATGTTTGTCGGCCCAAACATCTTTTATTAGTACTCGTGGACAATCCTAAAATAATTTGCCAAAAAATTTAGATGAATTTGAATGCATTTTTTACACATAAAAAATTTCATGAAAATTTCATCTAATTCTTCTGGATTTTGATGGATTCTATAAATTTTAAAATTCATTAAACTCTTTTAAAATTTGAGTTGGGAACACCCCTCTAAGAATCATAATCAACCCATCATATACGCTATCAAAGGCTTCAGTACAAGAGCAACTCTTCAAGTAATTTCCCAAAACTGTCATCAGTTAACTACAAACTAGCCAGTTGGAAATTTTACCATGAACCCACTGTATTGTGTTTAATCATATTTTGTAATCATTTGATCTCGATGAATTCTTATAATATATATGTTCTACCATCAAATATAATTGTATGTCATAAATTAAACTCCAACTTTGTTAATACAAAATCAAACACCACCATAATTTGTGATGATGGGAGAAAGCTTTGTAGCCAAGTGATGATACCATAACCAACAACCAATGTTAAATAACATAAATATCGTAATAATAATGACAAGAAGAAGCAATTGGGAAGCAATGTCTATCTCTTCCATATAATATTTAACAACATAATCATAAAAAATAGATTAAAAAAAAAAAGGCAAGGGAGATGCAGACGTATACAATAAGAAATCTGCAGGAATAGCAATAGGGAGGTAATTACAAACAAATGAGTCAAGCAACGCAACTCTGATAAGTGTATCCACCACATCTAATCGTAATACTATTATATGCATATAATAAATGCAATAAATTACCTCCCATATCCCTAAACTCTAAAGCTACCACAAAAGAATTAAACTAACCCCAACCAATCTCAGACTATCTGCATAATAATTCACCAAACAACCCCATCTTTCTACCTTCAATAACCTGTTGGAAACTCGCATGTACCATACCCTGCAACAAAAACACCATTGTTTAGTTTAAAATAGACAAACAGTAATGGCAAAAAAATTTAAAAAATATTAGTAAATGCTCGAGGCCATAATTTTATTTAGTACAAAACCCCGCTCAAAAGTCCCAACCATTATAATAGGGTAAAATAAATTAAAGCGTAGAATGTTGAAACGCTATGACTCATGTAGGCCATATTAATAATAATTTTGGATAATCATGCATATTACAGCCAAAGTTCAGCACACAAAAACTTGGCAATGTCAATTGTGACTGCTAATCATCAATTTGATTCACATTACATACATGGAGTTACTCTTTGTTTGTAGTGAAAAACCTTAATAAGAAAAAGTAAGTCCCTTATTAATTAATTTAAGTTCTACTTTTTTAGATATCGCAAATGATAACCACAGCAACCTAATAGTTTGTACAAAGAACCACGAAACCTATAATAATTTAAGAGAAAATAAATAAAACCACCAAATTACATTAAAATAGAAAAAACTTAGTGTATGTCATTGTTTATATGTGGGGGCACTTAACAAAAAATTCAGTTCAAGAATTCAAGAATTTACAAAAACTATATAACAACCTTTGGAGAAGGAAAGGATTCATCTTAATCATAACAATTAATCATGATACTTAAAATTAAATCAAAGAATTTAAAGAAAGATAATAGAGGATGAGAGAACGTACTAGGAGGTTGAGTAACGACGTAGGCTGCACCACCAAAATTGCACGTGCCAGTCCCACGTGCCTTCTTTTGATAATAGCTATTGAAAGCATACGAAGCGTGTGCCTCAAGGGTGTTAGGATTAAAACACGTGGAGCCTTCCTCAATCGAACGGCAATCCGCCCCTCCCTCTCCACAAGCGTAATCCAGTGCGGCCTGGAGCTTCTCCTCCCCTGCATTTCCATTCGCCACGCACCACGTGTTGCCAGAAGGCGACGGCGTAGGGACCTGAGTCTTGCTTTCGTTGACCGTCGGCGTTGACTTGGGGTCGCTCAGCTCAGCCAACGTAAGCGGTAAGTCGTACACTTTCTGTTCGTCGGGATAAAACAGCCCGTAGTTTTTCTCGGATGTGGGCCCGGGTTTCTGGTTCTCATTGAACAGAGCGAACAAAAACACGTTCAGTGGGTCCTTAGGCTTCAAGGGCGTCCCACTTCCGGTTAAAACTCTACGCACCAAATTTCCATTATACGACGCCGCATTGTCTTTTCCAGCACCGACCTCATTTTCGTCGCCGTTTGATGGCCAGCCTGTCTCGGTCACCACCATCTTTACGTCGTCGTATCCGAGTGCTGACATGGCTGCTGAAACGGCGTCGAGTTGGGCATCCAACAGGTTATTGTATGTTAACCCGTTACCCGAATCCACGTTACCCGAGTTGGTCCGGAACAGAGCGTAGTCCAACGAGATTTTATCGGAGTTTGCCTCGTAAGCAAAAAACGGGTACGCATTCACCATCATGTACGACCCAGTTTCGCGCAGAAAATCCAACAAGGGCTTGACGGCGGGTTCGATCAAGTCGGGTAGGAAGGATCCGGATGAAGGTGGGTACGAATTCTGTAGCGCGCCGAGGGCAATAGGGGAAGACAGTTTGATTGAGGAGTTGAGGTTGTACTTGACGAGCGAAGAGTGGATGTTTTTAATGGCGGGTACGAGGAATTGGGTGGTGTTGTTGGGGTCGACGAAGACCTCGTTCCCGACGGCAATGGCTTCGATTTGGGTTTTGGGGTAGTACTGGGAGATGTTGGCTTGGACCCATTTGTCGGCGAACGAGGGGTCGTTTGCGGCGGAGGAGAGGAGCTCGTTGGGCATTGCGACGACGACGTTTATGCCGGAGTTGGCGAGGGCGGTGAGGACGGCGGAGTCGGTGTCGTACAGCTTGACTTTGGTGATGCCTTGGGATTTGAGGAGGGACACCACTTGGGCAGGTTGTGGTAGATTGTTGGCTATTCGGCCATAGTTGATGCCGATAGTACCCGTTGTGTTTTCTGCAAATAAAAAACAGAGACACATAAGTAAATAAACGTACATTAATATGAATAATTACGAATTAATACAAAATGTGGGCTTATGTATGTACCAGCTGCAGAAGCTAAAACGGAGATGAGTGAGAGTAGAGAGAGAAAGAGTGGGCATATGAAGGTGGCCATGTTGGAGTGAGTATTGCTCTGTTTCTGAACAGAGAGGCAGAGCATATGAGAGATACAGGTTTTGATGAATGGGTCGTATGCGTTTGATTTTATAGAGAGAATGAGAGTGTGATGGGGATCGAGGAGCGAGGGAGGGGGGTTAGTGGGTAAAAAGAGAGGGAGGGGTGGAGTTGTCGGGGCCCACTGGGTAGCAATAGCGAAATTGGGCATAATTTGTTATTTCCGCACGCCTTCTTTTTTCCCACGTCGCGCAACGGCCGGAAGGCCCATATCTACACGACCGTTTTATTCTACTGTGGTTCTCCTACCTCATCCAATCGGTGCTTCTCTTTGTTTTGGACGGTACACGTGGCGTTTCATTGGATCGGACGGGTGGAGTTCTAATGATGGGTTGTGGTTTGGTTGCCGACTTTGTCACTGTCAACATATGTACGATCCGGTGCTGCATGGTTCATGAGTTTGTTCTTTGTCCCTTGCAAAGTACAATTATGATGTTTTAGGTGAAAATCTGTGTTCATGTAAATTTTGGCCCAAAATGTGAACGTTGGGTTTGTCTGCTATGCCTGTTTTTGTTGTCAAAGGACTTAAAGTTGGGTAAATTACCAAATCCACTTAATTCATGAAAGGTATTGCTGCTAGTCCCAACTCCCAAGGGCTGTGAAATTATTGAATTACTTTACAAGTTGAGAAAGTGGAGAATATGGTCAGATTGTATACGAGAATTTAGAGACAGACTCTTCCACTAAATCAAAACTCGATTATTATTATAATTATTTTAATATTTATCTAACATTATAGTTTATTTATTTAATCATCTAACTATGATTAAAAAATCTTTAATTTTGTTGATTTTTGCAACTTTAACCTTTAGAGTGTCGCATTGGTTTGAATTATGAAATTATATTTTGCAGTGATCCAAAAGAACGTTTAATTTTGTATTAACTTGCTAACGAATTAGTTTTAGAGTTTTTTTTTTCTAAGAGTTTTAGAGTGCTTTTATGTATATATTTATTTAAATATTTATTTAGTCCAAAAAATAATCAAGCGACTAAATTGTTAACTTTTAAAAATATTAGTCAAATTATAAATGTTCATTAGAGCATCTTCAATAGTTATAAAGGTCCGTTTAGTTCAAGTTAAGGTTTGAAAATGAGAAATTAATTATATTCTCACGTTCGGTAAGTATATGAAAAGAAAATCAATTCTTGGACCAAAGGAATATGATGCCCTTATTGGGGGGAAAATAAAACCCTTTCTTCAGCTTGAGTTTTTTCCTCCTTATTGGAAAAACTTTTTTTTTTTGACAAAACTAACTCTGATATTATTTTAAAATTCTTAATTGAATACTACCATACATATTTATCATTCATCACTCATGATATTAAATTTAAAAGAAATAATAAAATATCAATGTTAGCTAAAATAGAGAACTGTTGGAGTAAGATTTTAAAAATAGTTTAGCTAAAATAAATTTACAACTTTTTTTTGCACAAATTTAACTAGAATATAGGCAATTTTGTTGGAAATGCTCTTACATGCAATTTGTCATTTTATGAAAACTCCCAATGAAAAAAGAGACTTTATGCTAGTTTGCAAACTCCCAATTGGGTTTTGAATTTAGCCCATTGAACAGTGATAATAATTAATTAGCAAATGATTCGGGAATAAGTATGCCGCATGCAATATCATGATGATATAAAATAAAGATATTTCAAGTCACCAATTAAGTGATTAGATTCTTTGTTTATAACTTTATATCAATCAGTTTTCATCAACGATATAAAATTAAGATATTTCAAGTCACCAATCAAGTAATTATAAGTACTTATAATTCATTAATTACTTTTCAGCGCCATATACGTCCTGCATTATTTTTCAATTAAAAAGATGTAAAGAGACTTATTAATTTCTTGACGTTCTTGTCAAAATCAGCATTTAATTTGGTAATTGCTGGCAACAGTTCTTGCATTTTCCTGAGTCATACTCAAAGTACATGTATTTTAACAATGTTCACAATGCTAATGCCCATGTATTAACTTGTACTACGTTTGTAAATTGGCTGTCTTTGCATTCTGCATGGACCGCCAAAGCACTGTTGGAAAATTAAACCAAATTCGAAACAAATGTTGGAAAATGTTCATAAGTAGTTCATGTATGTTTTTCCCTTCAGTTCTTGGCATTTTTAAATCAGTAGTGCTAGATATACCACATTTTTATACCACAATTTCATACCATTTTATGTTGCAACTTACATGACATTCATACATTAGATACTAAAAAATAAAATAAAAAAGGAAAAAAGGAAAAAAAAAAAACTCTGTCCAATAAAGTAATGACACGTGAGATGGTATAAAAATGTGGTATAAAAATATGATAAGTATAACATTATTCTTTTTAAATATAGGAGACGTTCACACATTAATGAGTGTATATAATAAGAACCCTCTTTTTCCCCATTTTTGTTCCATACTTTGTATTCTTTAATTAACCTCTTAGATTTTTCTCAAACAAAACAAAAAATATATCATACATATTATGGTGTTGATTGTGTGATTTAGTCAAAGTTAAGAATGCAACAAGTGGCTGAGGGCTAAGGCTTCTTAATTATTTCTTGATTTTCATATCATATTACTTTTGTTTAATAAATATATTATATTACTTAATGATCATGATAAACATTAGCATACCCTCTGCGTGAAATCGTTTAAATTGTGCATTTCCAAATGAAGTCGCATATCCTTCAATTCTCATCTGAAACCAAAAGGAGCCTACAAGCATTTGTTCTTTTGTTGAGTAGAGACCCTACCATATATGGATAGGGTTGAGACAGAGAATCAATAATGTCACAATTACAACGACTATCTACGTTTGAAAATAAGAAATAACACACACAAAAAAGCTGCTTGCTGACTACTCTCTGTGTGTTCTTGGTCACAAAGTCATTGTATATTACCTTATATTTTTCACATTCTTAAAGGATAATATCTTGGGGCTCTTGGCTAGCTACAGGGCCGGACATGCATGGCAATTTACCCAAAAAATAAGTTAGGTCTATAATCTAATTACTTTGAAGTCTCTAATTCTCCCAAAACGCAAACAACAATTCACCCACTTTAAGATGAATACAAGAATGTAAAAGCAAAATAACATTTTGTTTTAAGAAAAAAAAAAAAAAAACATTTAAAGTAAAGTTTATCATTGGCTGTACTTTGTAAATAGGTTAGTTGTGAAGAAATGTGAATTGAGTCATGCCCAAAGACTTATTGTGGAAGACATATCGCATACGTAAGTAGTTCACTTTGACTTGTTTTCTAAGCCGTCCTTTATATATATAACAATTAAATCCTTAGGAGTTAGGACCTTGGCCATAAAAATCATATTATAATACATCGGTTTCTGATAAAATCATAAAAATATCTGACATCAATAATATTATTCATTCATTCGGTTGATACAACCGTACAAATGGCACATATATATATAATTTCTTTCAACATGTACGGTTTTGTGAGGCTTGGCGGCAGAATACAACTTCTGCTCACCAAAATTAAACGTAAGAAGAGATAGGTGGCACATATGTATAGCATGTGCTTGGAATTGCATTCTACATTGCCAATTTTGAATTTTGTAACTCGGCTGCATATATTGATAAGCTGCCCACATGAATGTATAATTAAATAAATTTTGTATGTTGGAGATTTTCTTGGGAGTTGGGACTTTCTTGCTTTCCCCACTAAGAATTTATTAGAGATGATGATTGATATTTTGCATGTTATGGACTTATGGGATATTGGGATATCAGATATGGACAGGTTAATGCTTTCAAACCCAATGAAACTCGTAGCAGTTGTAGCATGCATATTGCTTTCTTAATTGTGTAATGCATCATGACGCATGTACAAGGCCTAGGCCTTGTTTTTGTCATAGATTTTCAATGGAAACGAAACCAGCAAGAGACCAATAACAGTCGATTTATGCCACACCAAACACAATAGGTTTTTTGGGTGGAAATTGAAAAATATATATCTTATGATTAACACATTAACGAGAGATTTCAAATTTAGAATCACTCACAAGTCAGAACCATAGATCTAATAAAATGATAATTAGAGAACAGTAATGATATTGGACACTAATATAACCTCCATATAATTAAAATCATAAGTTCTCGTTGAATTTCTCTACGTAATTTGCAATAAATATATCGTGGTTGAGTTGAATTTAACATTTTTGACGATATTGACGAAACAAGCTACAAAATATCTTTATTTTTTAAATGTAAATATTGTTTCTTCTTATGATTTGATTAAAATTTATTCATCAATTCATGTCAATTTGTAATTGACTTGTAAGGAAAAATAACTCCTTACAATTAAGGAGCTAAGCATTGTTCGAATGATCCAATAAGAAGAAGAGTGATAATTCTTACAAAATAGTAAAATACAAACATTTTCTTTGAAGTTACCAATTAGCCTTTGCTCAAGTAGGCCCATTATTGTGCAAACATAACTTTGGCTTCCTTAAATGACTAGTAGGCCCAAATATTAAATGGGCCTAGCACAACTGGGAGTGTCAAAGCCATAGTTAACTAGAGTCATTGTCAATGGCATCCATTTCCTTCCTTCAAAGTCGAAGAGAAAAGAAACCAATCCGTTGATATTTTTGCTCCAACATTATTAAATTTTTACCTATAGGGTTTTTCCATTTTGCTTATTTTTTATAATTCATGTGGAGGCTGGGGGTTTTTGATTATCAGTTGAATATATGATTTTTTTTTTTTGATGCAGTGTCTGCTTGGATATTAGTCATATTTTTCAGGAAAAACAAAAGCAGCTGTACATAAATTAATACCTTAAACTGATTTTATTTTCCTCAATGTTAAGAGATAATGGATTGTTTTATGATGGTGTACCATGGGTCTGATATTTTCCACTTCTTTCATCCCTTCTAGCTCCCTTCTCAATCTCAACCTCCTAGTCAATGCCTCAATCTCATTTCTCTCTTTGCAACATCTCTCCATATTTTTCTTCCATTCGTCTTCATTTCTTTATTATGTTTTTCAATCTGGTTTGCGGCTTTGGAGAAAAACGCTTTTTGTTGAGAGAAGAATACATATTCCAAAGGCTCGGGTTATTCCGAACACCTTAAATTGTTGAGTTGACCACCCTATTTTTAAATTTTAATTTTACCCTTAAAATAAACTATTCCAATTAATTTTATTCGTCGGGTCATTCGACACTTGTTTGTATAAATGTTTTATGGTTATTCGGCACCTAACTACAGAACATTGGAGGAGTTTTCGGAAGTAATCACCGAATGGAAATGAAAAAGACATTCGGCAGTATTCTGCTGAACATTGTCATTATATTTGACCGTAAGCTGCCAAACTCTTTAGTATGTTTCAGTAGAATGCTGCAGAATGGATCTGAGTGGTTTCATAATTTTTTACAAGAAAGGATAAAATAAGAAAAATTGGTTCAAAATATCTTAGGGTGGTCAACTCAGCAATAGAGGGTGGTCGGAATAACCTCCGCCTATTCCAAAATATAAAATGGGCCACTCGTTAAAATGGGCCTAGTTGAAGTAGGGGGCTTGGCGCCACTGAGGATTGTCAAAGCCCATATATAACGCCTTCCATTTCCTTTCTTGAAACTTGAAAGTTGAAGAGGGAAAATCAGAGAAAGCAATTCGTTGAAGACTGGAAATGGGGGCAGGTCGCAGAGTCCCAGTCGGACCTCTGAGAAACATGTCCGGCGTCCCAAACCCGGAGGACGCTCTTTACATCAACCTCAGTGTCAAGGACCTGGTCCTCCTCAGGGTTTTTTGGTTTAGCTTCTCAAAATTAATTCCAAAAATAGGGTTCCCTTTTCTATCGGTCATTATATTTATCAGAAAAGAAAACTGTTCATGATACTATAAAACTGATTTTATTTTCTTAATAATATTATTACAGAGACAAAGGGATTGTTTAATTTATAATGAATGTCTTAACCATGTATATGATATTATGTTATTGAGGATTGTTATCTGCTATATATGTGAGGATTTAGTCTCACATTTGAAATGCAAGGGCAATAATATATGCCTTTTATTTTGACTCTCTTTAGTTATATTTTTGTGATTCATAAGTTGGCCATGAATGAAGTTAATATTCTGACAGTTGATGTTGTAATGCACTTTGTATGCCCTTTAATGGTGGAATGAGTTTAATTGATTATGTTTTGTAGAACGGGAAAGAAGTATTCTTGAGGATATATGAAGAGAAGCACTCAACTGAGGAAGCTTATGATTGCTTACTGTGATCGACTGGCCGGATGGGAGTTAAATTGGATGAGGTTCGTGTATGCTGGTCGTCATATTAGTCCTGACCAGACTCGATCCAGATGAGGTCCCCTTCCCTCTGTGTCTCTCGCGAATGCAGTTTTTACCATTCAGTTTTCAGGTTCGGAGCTGGTGCCAATCCTAACAAGAAAAGCCAAAGCATTGTTAGATATAATAGAATAGTGATAATAAAAATTATTCGACTGGACAATTAATAAAGGCTTCAACCAACGCCAAATTTAAGTAGGGGGCAGGCTATAATTGGTTGAGGATAGTACGTGATGATAAATTAGGGATATATAGACATTTAATCCATTAAAGCGATCCAAATCATACCAGTCAGGGAATAGGGAGGTAGGCCATAATTGGTCGAAGATGGCTAATGAAAAACTAGATGTAGACATTTAATCGATTAAACCAATAGAAGTTTGAATAAAGGCATAAATTTAATTTAGACACATAATTATATAAGCTATTTTAACGGGGTTCATGAGCTTTAAAATATTTCAAATATACACCCGATCTATTATCTAAATTGAAAAATGAATTTTTGTCCATTGATTCGTTGAGAGATCAGTTAAATGACAGCTTGACTTTTGCTGACTAGGATTATTTGACGACGTGACGCTATCTCAGCAAACATTTCCCGCCAAATGAGCGATATGGACCCACAATTTAATAATAATAGAGAGAGTGAGAGTTTGTGGGCCCGTGCCAGGAGTTAGGTGGACCCGTGTCGCTCATTTCCCACCAAATGAGCGACACAGGTCCACCTAACCCCTGACATGGGTCCACAAAGTCATCATCTCTTTCTCGCTCGTTGAACACAAGTGAGATTTATATTCGAATTTGGGGGAAATGTGATGTTTTTTGGAAACTAAATGATCATGAGAGCATTCGATGAGCAGGAAAGAGGTGATGGGTGTGTGGGCCCGTGTCAAGTGGACATGTGTTGCTCATTTGGCGGGAAATGTATGCTGAGTTGGTGCCACATCGCCAATTAATCACCGTTAGCAAAAGGCAAACTGACATTTAACTGATCTCTCAATAAATTGATGGACGAAATTTTATTTTTCAATTTACATAATAAATCAGGTGTATATTTGAAATATTTGAAAGTTCGTGGATTCCGTTGAAATAGCATATATAGTTATGTGTCTAAATTGAATTTATGCCTTGAATAAAACTTGCATGTGTCTGGTGACGTGGCATCTCTTCAAGAGAGACCGAGACAAAAATAAGAGAGAGAGAGAGAGAGAGACACACACACACACACATAAATGAGAGGAAGGGATGCCAGCTCTTGTATTCTCGTGATAGACAAGTCCTTCTATCAAAGTTTATGTACAGTGGTTTGATTCAGTTTTTACACATAAAATTTATGGATCCATAAATTGAACCAAATTATATTGCAATTTCACGAGCTATATGAATTATTTGTAAATTTCTTGAACATACTCATTGCATATTTCCTCCACTTCTCCTCTCTCAATCTCAATCTCAATCTCAACCTCCCTTTGTAGTTTCAATTTTGTTGATTTTGATCTTATAATTTGTAAAATGTTACAATTTCAATACACATTTATAACTTAGTCAATTTCACCACTATAATCAGAACTTCGAACAAATTATAGATACTAAAAAAGAATTTCGAATAAATTATAAATACTGAAGTGAAATTTTGAGCAAACTACAAGTATCAAAAGCAAAATTTGGCAACATCTCAAAAGACCAAATTACCCCCACTTTAACGAAATTGACAGAATTACAAACGTGTACTGAAATTGTAACACTTTACAAACTACATAATCAAAATTGAAAAAATTGAAACTACAAGTATCAAAGTAAAAATTCGAGCAAACTATAGATATAAAAAATGAAATTTGGCCTTCTAATTTTGTCAGGTAATTAAATGGGCCTACTTGAAAAATCGGCAATGGGCCTAGCCCAAGTGAGTCTTTCAAGCCATATTTAATTTGTCCGAATAATTAACCTGAGTCATTCACTTTGTTCCTTCTTCAATTTCCTTCCTTGAGAGTTGAGAGTTGAAGAGACAGAAAAAACAGAGAACTCTAAGACTCCAAAAATGGGGGGAGGTCGCAGAGTCCCAGTCGGACCATTGAGAAATATGTCGGGCGTACGAAACCAGAAGGCGGAGGACAAGAACATAATCACCCTCAGTGTCCAGGCCCTGGTACTTACCCTTGGCTTCTATCCTTCTCTCTCCTATAGTATAGGTTTAGGTCTGGAAAATAAATAATTCCAAAATTAGGGTTTCTTTTCTTATGTTTTTAATTTGGAATATCTAATCTAATATGTTTTGTATTTTGTCAGTTTGATAATTTTCCCCCATTATTCAATTTAATCTATATTAGTTTTGGATTGTTTGTTTTCCATTTTGCCTAATTCTTAGAATGCATGTGGAAGTTTAGTTGAATATACTTTTTATTTTTTTCCAATGTATCACTTACCCTGTGTTTTTGTGATTCTCAGAAAAAAAAAAACTGTTCATAATACCTTAAAACTGATGTTATTCTCTTAATATTAGAGATATAATTGGATTGTTTTATGATATGTATTGGAGTGCAAGAGCAATGATGCCTTTTATTAACTCTAGTTTTCAGATTTTTGTGAGTGATGGGTTTTTCATGAATGAAGTTTGCTGACAATGGATGTTGTAAAGCACTTTGTATGTCATTAATTTACTGCCAATGCTGGGATTAGTTTGATAAATAATTTTTTGTAATTTGTAGGATGGGGAGGAAGTATTGTTCAGGATGAAGAGAAGCACTCGACTGAAGAAGCTTATGACAGCTTACTGTGATCGACTGTCAGTGGACTACTTACACGATATATCTTTCATGTATAATGGTCGTCGCCTTGAACCCAACCAGACTCCACATGAGGTCTCCTGCCTCCCCTATATATCTTTCTGTATCTTTTTGTGTATGTGCAGTTTTTACCGTTGAGTTTTCAGATTGTGACTGAATATTTGTTGTTGCAGATGGGAATGGAAGATCGGGATATAATTGGTGCACTCCCAACCCAGAAGGAGGAGGACAAGAAAATAATTTTCCTCAGTGTCCAGGCTCTGGTGCATCCCCTTTGCTTCTCTCTTTCTCTCTCTTAGGGTTTTGGTTTAGTTCTGGAAAAAAATATTCGAAAATTAGGGTTTATTTTTTTCATGTTTTAATTTGGAATGTCCAAATGTCCAATCTAATATGCTTTGTATTTTGTCTGTTTGATAATTTTCGCCCCATTATTCAATTTTATGTATACTAAGTTATGGATTTTTTGTTTATCATTTTGCCTAATTTTTAGAATTCATGTGGAATTTCAGTTGAATATATGATCTTTGTATTTTTTCAAAATTTTCTCTGAGCCACTTACCCCATGCTTTTGTGATGCGTGTCTGCTTGGATATCAGTCATCATAGTTCTCAGATAAAAAAACTGCTCATAATACCTTAAAACTGATGTTATTTTCTTAATAATAAATTAGAGATATAAATGGATTCTTTTATTTTACTCTACTTTTCAAATTTTTGCAAGTGATAGGTTGGCCATGAATGAAGTTTGCTTACAGTGGATTGTAATGCACTTTGTATGTCGTTTACCTGCCAATGCTGGAATTAGTTTGATTATGTTTTGTAGGATGGGAAGGAAGTATTGTTCAGGATGAAGAGAAGCACTCGACTGAAGAAGCTTATGACTGCTTACTGTGATCGACAGTTAGTGGACTACTTATACGATATATCTTTCATGTTTAATGGTCGTCGCGTTGGACCCGACCAGACTCCAGATGAGGTCCCCTCCTTGCCTCTCTCTCTCTCTCTCTCTCTCTCTCTCTTTGTATATATATATACATACATACATATATATATGTGTGTGTCTGTCTTACCGTTGAGTTTTCAGATTGTGATTGAATATTTGGTGTTGCAGGTGGGAATGGAAGATCAGGATATAATTGACGCGCTCCCAATCTTTAGAGCGTAAGTATGTTCAAGTGGTATGGGTGGAGTGAGAGGGGGGGGGGGGGGGGTGGGGTGAAGTGAAGGGTAGATACTGGAGGTAGTAAAGCAAACTATTTCTTTTTGTTTCGTTGTGTCTGATGATATGTTGTTGTAATATAGTATTTGGACAAGTTATGGCTTTGAAACCTCAACGAAACAAGTGGCACTGTTAGTATCTTGCTCTGTTTATATATAAATATTATGGCGTACGTACGCTGCGTTTTTGTCACGGATTATCAAGAATCCTTTACTACCAATGATATGACATCATGTTATTTAGGGGAATAGAATTATGAAAAGCTTGAACCAAGTCCAAGTTGAAATGGATTGGAATGACATGCATGATTGCTGAAGATGGTTCATGAAATAGTATGACAACAACAAGAAGGTTTAATTTGTTTTTGTTGCTTTGTGTTTTCTTGAAGAAACATTTTTGTCACTTTTGTTATGAGCGTGCTTTTGGCAATTGGTACAAGTACCTAATTTATCAATTTTAGGTATTTTTGGAGACCAAGTAGGAGCCCCATTGTTGAAAAAATTTATAGCATCATATTCATTATTCACCATTGAGGATACTCTGTTAATTTAATCGTGTGTCTTGAAGGAAAGGTGAGAAAGTTGGCATTTTGGATGATGAAGGAAAATTTATAGAAACGACGCAAGTAGATTTTTATTTCGTTGTTGAAAAGCCAGTCCAAGGAACTATGATTTCCTTGTTGAAAATATTCAGTGAAGTGGGAGTTAGTAATTTTATTGATTAAAAGCATTTACTCATATAATTAGGCCAAATTTCACAAATGATATTTGTGGTTTAAAATTTTTTAATTAATACACTTGTAGTTTGATAATGAACGGTCCTTCTAGTGGATAACATATATTCTCTCTTCTTAGAGTATGTCTTGAGTTCAAAACTTATGGATAACAATTAATCAATAAAAAAACTATTAAAATTATAATCTCTAAACACAAAACTAACAAGGAATGACATTCCAGGAGCTATAACAAGCTTAGTGTCACGGATGGACTTCTCATAGCGCGTCCATGGGAGAAATATGCAGGGAATATCCATTATGACTCTTCGTGCATATTGATATTTCATCCTGCCGGATGGAAGATGACTTAGAATGCTATATAGGGGAGTGACACTTGTTGTAAGACTCTACATCACCCCGAGTGTTGTTAGGATGTTGGGCACTAAGTGAGTCCCTTTCTTGGTAACGTGTGGCAACGTGCGATACCATGAGTATGCCGAACACTAGATTGTCACAAGGGCAATTAGTGTCTCTGTAAGATAGGAGGTTTTGCAAACATTACTAGTAGTAAGGGGCACCAGTATTGCTTGGGCATATCATGTCATCATCTTAGAGTGTCGTGGTGAACTCTAACCACGTTGGAGCTTGGCTTGAGTTCGGCCTTGCTCAAGGAAGTGCATGGATGTCGACGAGTGCAGGTTAGGCGACCCTGAATTGCGATGAAGGTTTGATGTGTGGATATTCGATGTTATATGTGTTGCTCTTGGGTGGCATGCACGTATGGCTGCGTGCATGACTAGTTGAAGAATAGGATTGTGGGTAAACCTTTCCTTCAGTACCTCATGGGTTATGTGTGCTATTAAGAGATTATCCCGACAGAGTACGGATGCTGATTGGATATTGGTGCGGCAGACCATGTCTCGTCACCAATACATAACACGGGTTTGTGGGGGGACTCGTTAAAGATGCGTGTTGGATGTCTTCCGTATCTTTTGTTACTGGACATAATTATGTGTTATTCATGGGTGAAACAGGCTGACCAGGACTTGAGTGGATTCTGGTGCCGCACGGGACGACGAGAAATGTGTAATATTTGATGCTTCCGCTGGGCTTTAGTTTCGCCGCGTGACACTAGTCTAGCCTAGAGGAATGTTAGCTGTCTTCTTCTTGTGCCTTTTTTATTTGTCTTCTACCTTCTCCTAATGTCATTTGTACTCCTCTACACTAGAACAGAAAAGGGCTTTTATAGCACTCAAAAAACGCTATAAAAACCCTTTTATAGCGTTATTGAAAACGCTATGTCAGCCGACGTTATAATAGACCCAAGGTCTTTTATAGCATTTTTGGAACGCTATTAAAAAAAACCTTTCTATAGCATTTTTAAAATGCTATAAAAGATATATATAATAGCGTGATCGAAATGCTATAGAAATATATACCATAGCGATTTTAAAATGCTATTATTGTGGCTTTTAATAGCATATGTGTTGCTAGTGTTTAGAATACTATTATAGTTCTTTTTATACCTTTTCCATAGCATTTTTTCCATGTCATTTTTTTGTTGCTTTCAAGAGTAAATTATATAATGCTGTCAATAGTAAATGGTAAGACACATCTCATTAAATGACCTCAAAAGAATAAATTAAGTGTATTACATAAGGCTCCATAAGTACAATAATGTCTCATTTTTTCCCTATATAACAGTAATGCATATATTAGGCCCTATAGTAACAAACACAACTAAATCAATTTGCTACTTCTCATAAGCAAGCGTTCAATTCCAATAGCTGAGTCTCTAGCTAAGCTGCCAAAAGAAACTAATAAAACAAAATTACACTTATAAAAATTAGAATGGGTAATTGAGACAGGAATAATAAACAAGCAAAGGAGACAGGAATAGTAAACCATACCTCAATAAGTTTTAACTTCCACATGGTCTCTGACTTTAAAAGCCTGTAAAAAAATAGACCAGAAAGTTAATAAGAAAATAGACCATGATCCTTACATACAGATACAAGAAAATAATAAAAAAAAATTTAAAAAAATTATGTGCTTACATCTTCAGCTTTTTCCAGCCAATTTGAACTCAACTCACTAATTTGGCAAAGTCCCTGTAAAAGATTGAGAATTGAGATGTCTATTAACAATAGTGTTTCAACCTCATCCCTCTGCAAATATTGTTTAGAACTCTATACTTCACCTAACATAGGATCTAAGTGATAAAGCAATTCAGCATACGGGTCAATGATAACCAATGTCCAATGATCCCTATAATCCAAAAAATTTATGCATTTGCTCTATAATAAGAGATATGGAAAATAACCATTAGAAGAAAAGCATTACATATTTATACATACTTTATTATTATGAAAAAAGGCTGAAAATAAACCAAAGCTGCCTTTCTAAACATAACAAGCTGACAAAAAAAAAAACGCATAAGCTTTTGTTCATTCATCCATTCATCCAAATTGAATCAAACAGGCATCCAAAAATTGAATCAAACAGCCATCCAAAAATTGAATCAACCAGCCATCCAAAATCTCATAGAAGCTTTTGTTCACCGGAAATGTTTATCATATAATGAGCTACTCTCCTGCTCAAGACAAGAAACCTAAACCAATCAAAACAAAATAAAGAATGATTAGCCACACTTGATAAAGAATGACATAATTTAAAAAAGTTCAAACACATTTGAATTGTGGGGTCGTTGAGGGCCTTGGGGGTTGTGGGGCTGTTTGAGGAGGATCAACCCCTTCTGTGACTGCTTCAGCTCTAGAACTCTCATCCATTGTTGACATTCCTAATTAAAGGACATTGCAGTGGAAATCAGAGGCCAACATAACTTAATAAACGAACCGTGACTAACCCATAAATACAATTTATTTAATAACACCCAACCCAAATGAGTTTTCTAGTTTACTATCAAACAACCAAACAACATTTTAGTCCCTATGCAAAATAGAATAGAACATATAATCAAATATGCAGATAATCAATTACACGCAGATAACCAAACAACATTTTACTGATCGAGGAAAATAATGCAGATAATCAAATTAAATCCCTCTGTTTAAGCCGATAATCAAACCCTAAGAAGTGAACAAAAAAACAATTATACAAAAATCCTTAATTGATTAAACAGAAAAACCCTAAATTGAACCCTAACCCGTGAATCCCCAAATCAAACGCTAATTAAAATTGCACGAGATATGAGAGTGAGAGAGAGATGACATACCTTTTGAGTTTTGGAGCTGCGACCTTCGACAGAGATGAGACTGTGAGAGATGAGAGATGAGAGGCGAAAGACTGAGAGACTGAGGGAGATGAGTGACAGAGTCACAGACTCACAGAGATAGAGAGAGGGCGACGCCGGCGCGAGATGAGTGAGAGAGAGAGAAAGGGCAGCGCTAGACGGCGAGAGAGTCCGAGAGACTGAAAGAGAGACAGTGACTAGGTTTTGAGAGTGAGGAGTTTTTGTGTTTTAGTTGTTTGGGGTTTGGCGAGAGGGAGGCGAAAGAGAGTGGATCCGAAGAGGGAGAGAGGGCTGCTAGGGAGAGAGACAGTGACAACTGAGGGGTGAGAAAGTAGGAAAGTGAAGAGATGGACTTTCTCTGTTCTCCTTCAGAGTTTTGAAAAGAAAAAATAAATAAAACCAAACAGGCCCGCGCCTAAATTTTCATGTGCCGCCTGTTAGCTTTCATTACCCATAGCGTTTTTAGAAAGTAACGCTACAATTATATTAAATATAATAGCACTTTTAAAAAAATGCTATAATTAAATGCTATTATAGGCCTCTTTTGTTGTAGTGCTATCTTTCAAATGTAAGACTTTAGGCCTCGTTTGATGCCTAAGAGAAAGAAGATGTGAAGAAAATAAATTAGTCTTAAGTAGAAACTTATCACTTTCAATCTCCACAACAATGGTGGGTTAAGCGGGGATAAGTTTCACTTTTATGGCTAATTCATCTTCTTCTTTCAAGTTATAAGACACCATTCATATTTTTCCATGAATACATTAATTTAATCATTTATCATATCCAATCCTATCTAATCCAATCCTCGACATCAAACGAGACATCAATGCTTTATAAAATACAAAAACTAAAATGCTTTGGCATTTCCAAACAAGGAGAAGGCAATTGGCATTAGTAGTAAAATTGGATAAATTTAGGTGATCATGATATTGTTGAAAAGAAAAAGGCATACCTAGTTTCAAACTCCTCTAGTTGTCAAACAAATGTTTTTTTTTAATTAGATACCTAAAGGTATGCAAGTTTTGTAATTTAAAACCAACTACCAATTGGTTCGGTGGTAATGTGGTATTTCTTTTCATGATATTGGGATGTCCTAAATTAGAATAACCAAAAAACATTTGTTAAAAAAAAAAAGAATAGAGATTTCCATTTAGGTTCTTTCATTTTTCAATTTATTGACTAAAACCTTTTGACTTTTAAAATTTTAACTAATTACAATATTGGTCCATTAGTTTGTATTTTTTTCACACATGCCAGGTGCCGAGCACTTGGCAGCCATTTTTGAGTGTTCGACAATACATTTTTACTTCTTTCTCAAGCCCTAGTTTGTCGGCTTTATATTATGTTATACTTCAATCTCAGAGTTAAAACCTAACATGTAGCCTCCACAAAACTTCACTCTATACTCTAGAAATGTATGATATAAACCCGTACCCTATACACTAAAAAAATAATGACATATTTCTTTGATAAGGCAATGATTAAAATGCTTTATTTAGAAAAAAAAAATAAGGGCTTATATTTCTAAATAAGAAATGTTAGAAGGACTAAATTCTAAAAAATGTATTGCAAATATAAAATGGGCCTATATATCCAAAACAAAAATCTAAAATGGGCCAAGCCTAACTGATCCAGTGGCGCCATATTTAATGGGCCGAATAATGTTCAAGAGTACATTGAATTGATGCCGTCCATTCCCTTGCTTGAAAGTTTGAAAAGGTGGGTGTGACCGTGTGGGGTGAAGAGAGAGAAAAGCACAGAAACTGAAATTCCTTGACGACTTGAAGTGGTGGTCGCTAGGATTCAGACTCTCTCTTTCTCTCTCACTCGGATCGATCTCTGCGAAACAAAATGTCGGGCGTCACAAACCAGGAGGAAGACAAGAAGCCCACCGACCAGTCTGCCCATATCAATCTGAAAGTCAAGGGCCAGGTCCCTCCTCTCTCTCTCTCTCTCTCTCACTCTCTCACTCTCTCACTCTCTCTATCTCTCTTTCTCTCTCACTCTCTTACTCTCTCTATCTCTCTTTCTCTCTCTTAGGGTTTAGGTTTAGTTCCTAGAAGTTTCGTGCTCATCTTAATTAGATAATAATATATAAACTTGGGTTTGTTATGCTTTTGATTTTGAATGGTTTGCTCTCTCTTAGGGTTTAGGTTTAGTTCCTAGAAGTTTCGTGCTCATCTTAATTAGATAATAATATATAAACTTGGGTTTGTTATGCTTTTGATTTTGAATGGTTTGATATTGTGTGTTTTATGTTTAGTCTCTTTGATTTTTTGCTATATTATAAGATTTTATGTATTTTAGATAGGCTTTGTCATTGATCGTAATTTTTAGAATTCTTTCAGTGGTTGGAGTTTTGACTTTCATCTTTCTTATGATTTTTTGTTCAAAATATTTACTGGGTCACCGACCCTGTGTTTTTATGATGTTGTGTCTGCTTGGATATCAGTCATTATTTTTCTCAGCAAAAAGCCCTGTTCATTACACCTTAAAATGATTATATTTTTGTAGTATTTTAGATAATTTATTGTTCTATGATGGTGGCTTTGGTTATGCAAGAGGGTTGTTATGTTCTTTGAAGTGCAAGAGAATTACCTTTATATTTTTCCCTTTTTTTTTTTTGCTTTTCAAATGTTTGGAAGTCACAACTTGACCATGAAGTTTGCTGACAATGGGATGTTCTGATGCATTTTGTATGTAATTTATTGCCGATGCTGGAAATAGTTTTTGTTATGTTTTGTAGGATGGGAATGAGGTATTCTTCAGGATCAAGCGTAGTACTCAACTGAAAAAGCTTATGAATGCTTACTGTGATCGCCAGTCAGTGGAGCTTAACTCTATTGCTTTCTTATTTGATGGCCGTCGCCTTCGAGCTGAGCAGACTCCAGATGAGGTTTCTCTCTCACTCTCTCTCTCTCTCCCTCCCTCTCTCTCTCTCTCTCTCTCTCTCTCTCTCTCTCTCTCCATACATATATATATATATATATGTATCCATTTGTTTGAATGCAGATTTTACTGTTGAGTTTTCAAATTCTGACTGAATATTTGTTGTTGCAGTTGGAAATGGAAGATGGGGATGAAATCGATGCAATGCTGCACCAAACTGGAGGTGCTTTTGCCTAGTTAAATAAATTTGGAAGGCTGTTTTCCTACTAAGAGCCAAGTATAAGTAGACTTTGACTCTCTGGGAGATGTCTATAATTTAGTATGTATTGTGCCGCATGTCTTATCTGAACCTTACTGCTAGTTGGTTGTCAATACCTGACAATTGTGTGTATGAAATATGCTTTATATGGTTTCGAAGTATAAGAAGTATGGCTTCTTCTTGACATCTTTTTACATGGCATATTCTTTTTGTTTTTGGCGCCAATCTACTAAGGTCTGGTTGCTCTTCACGTGGCTTATATTTCTTTTGGTTTGTCTTGAATGGTGGTCTATTCGTTGTGCATGCTTGAGAAGGCTTGGGTAACAAATACTTGCTTGTTAATTGACTTGTCAAGATGAAACTGTTCCTTGACTTATTTCTTTTTTGTTGTGTTCTCCTACTTCATTCTCTGTGTTCAAGTTACAAAGATTGAACACATTCTAAGCAATTAAGTTATGACTATAATTACAAGTTCTGTTTGTCACTGTATTATAAGAAAGACAATGTTACAGTATTTTAGTGGTGAATGAATAATAAGAGGATCGATGATTTTGAAATAAAATAGGAAGAAATAGATGTTAGTGTAAGTCAATCATCGCAGGTAAGTAAATGTTATTTCCTGTGTTTAGTGATCAAGGGGATCGTCAGGAACAGGGTTGGAGAGGATAATGTATACATGTAGATCCAAGGGGATGGTCATTGCTGGTGAGAACTGGGAAGGATAGTCATAGCCCTTGCCATATTAGCCAATTTTTGGATGATAAATCTGCATGTTTCTAAGAACATGAATATCATTAAACATGAAAGACATGGTGAATAATCAAGCCTTGTCATGCAGAACTGAAGTGCCATTTGTGTTAATCTTGTCTGGCTGCTGCTTCTAATTTGTCTTACATCTTCGGCACCGTCGCCATAGTCATCCATCTATGTCTTGCCTGCAACACAATTTTAGCCGAGCCCAATGGGAGTTGACCTCTGCAAATTTGATTGGAGCAAGGCAGAGTGGATTCCTGTTAAAAAAAAAAAAGAAAAAAAAAAAAAAAAGAAAGAAAGAGTGGACCATACAAAACATTGTAGAACAAATTGCATCATATATCTTCAACGATATTTCCAAATTTTGGTGAAGATTTAAATTACTCATAGGTATCTATTATGATTTTTCGAAGTATTTCTTTCTTTATTTATTTTTTGTTTGTAAGAAAATGAATTGATGGAAATTATTACCCTCTCAAAAATGTTCATAAATGAGAAAAGAATGTTAATTATTATAATAACTCCTAACATTGTAGGATACCTATGGCTTCAAATTTTAAATGCACTTGTTCATAAACCAGCAATGACTTCAGATACCACTAATCTGCTGGGTTGTCCAATCTCCAGCCATCTGGTCAACTGATTCTTCCTGAGTTGATTTGGATTTTGGAGATAAATCATGCCAGATCATATTCTGTGATTTTGGGTCAAAATATTAATTACAGCAAATCTGATTTCCATGTGGAACACCTTTATGCATATTTAGCCAATTTCAAGCCTATGATGAGTCGGTGACAAGTAAAGGCTAAAGCACCATTTGTTTTTTTTTTTTTCTGTTACTCGAAAATTAGATGATATAGCAAAAATTACTCGAAAATGCTTTTAAAGTAGAGGTTCACTAGCACAAAATGCAAAATCGTGGATAAATGAGTTTGGCATTATGGAACCCATTGACATCATTGTCACCCACTCCAAATCTATTGTGCCTTCTTTTTTGTCAACACAGTCTAAAAATCAAAAAAATCTAGTGTGCCTTGACCATCTTGAATCTTGTAAAAAAAAACAAATGGGGGTTATAGTCAATTTTGCTAACGGCACCAAAAATTCGAGTGCATGCCCAGACGTTTCAACTTTCAAAGTCAGTTATACATAGTGAAGACTCTTCTTTCAAAAAAAAAAAAGACTCTTGAGATTAGCCAATCAAATGGGTACAGGTACACATCCAATTTAAGCTCACGTGATCCTGACCTCATCTGATTACCAACAATATATATAGAGGACCCTGAGAAGGGTGTGTGAGAGAGAAGAAAATTATGGAGGACAAGAAGCAAGGTATTGTCCTCCAACAATGGTGTGCTCTACTACTCTCCATCTCAGCTATATTTCTTCCCTCATGTAGTAGTGAGTCCTTCGACTATGGTGAAGCTCTCTCCAAGAGTCTCCTCTACTTCGAGTCCCAACGTTCGGGCCACCTACCCTACAACCAAAGGGTCACTTGGCGTGGCCATTCTGGCCTCACCGATGGCCTTGAACAAGGAGTACGTCAGTCCAATATTAATTTACCATTGACAATTTGACATAAATATTATTCATCAATCATATAGTTATGATATGTGTTCATTGTGATTTATTTTCAGGTGGACTTGGTGGGAGGGTACTATGACGCTGGTGATAATGTGAAATTTGGTCTGCCAATGGCCTTTACTATTACAATGCTCTCTTGGGGTGCCATTCAATACGGCAAGGAAATGGAGGATGCCGGGGAGTACAATCATGCCCTAGAAGCCATCAAATGGGGGACTGATTATTTCATCAAAGCTCATACTCATCCAAATGTTTTGTGGGCTGAGGTACGTAATAATGTGTCATATTAAGTGAATTCTTGTTTGGCAGTCGAGCAACATAACATGACAAACTGTGAAATTATTTGTGAATTTTAAGGTGGGTGATGGCAACACGGATCACTATTGTTGGCAAAGACCGGAAGACATGACCACGTCTCGTCAAGCCTACAAGGTCGATGAGAACAACCCCGGATCAGATGTTGCCGGCGAGACGTCTGCTGCAATGGCAGCTGCAGCCATTGTGTTTAGGAAAACAAACCCACATTACTCTGCCCTACTTTTACACCATGCAAAACAGGTAACTTAATTAATGTGTGGTTGTTATATATAGAATATACAAAGGTTGGTGTACTGGTTACCAAAATGTAATGGTTTTGGTCAATATGCATTTTAATTTGTCATAAATTTGTTTATTCATTCTAATTAATATAAGGGAATTGGATTTGTTGGCAGTTGTTTGAGTTTGGTGACAAGTATAGAGGCAAGTATGATGAGAGCATTGAGGTGGTAAAAGGGCACTACACATCTGTGAGTGGATATATGGATGAGTTGCTTTGGGCAGCTTTGTGGTTGTACAAGGCCACACAGAATGAGGATTATTTGAAGTATGTTCTCAACAATGCTCAGGCTTTTGGAGGAACCACTTGGGCAATCACAGAGTTTAGTTGGGATGTTAAGTATGCTGGTGTTCAAATCATTGCTTCAATGGTACATAAACTCAATCTTCACTACCTTTGTACTTTTATTTCCTGCTCCATTAAAAAATAAGTATAGATATATTTATAAAATAGATAAGATGCACTTATACCCAATAAATATGGTTGAATTTACTCTAGAAAGATAGAGTTATGCAACGTGGTTAGTAAATATGGTTCATATATCAATGTTTGTATATTTTTGTAATAAGTACTGTTATTTGTACTATCTTAACTTACCATATATTTTACCATTTTTATTAATTCAAAACTAGATAAATGGTACGATGTATAATGAATTGAGCTGATACAACACTTATACCCAATAAATATGGTAGTTGTTTTACTTAATTCCTTAACTCCCACATACGCTTTGCTTTTCAGTTGCTCAGGGAAGAAAAGCACAAGCAACACAAGCACATACTGGAACAGTACCTTTCAAAAGCAGAGCGCTATATCTGTGCTTGCCTTGACAAAAACAATATGTCTAACGTGCAACGCACCCCAGGAGGCTTACTGTACATCCGCCCGTGGAACAACATTCAATACGTTTCCAGTGCAGCATTTCTCCTCACAACATACTCTGAACATCTCCAAGCCACTCATCAGAATTTCACATGCGACAAAGGCCAGGTGGGCCCACAAGAAATCTTGTTTTTTGCCAAATCACAGGTGGATTACATCTTGGGGTCTAATCCAATGGCCATGAGCTACTTGGTTGGGTATGGTCCACACTACCCTCGAAGGCTGCACCACAGAGGATCATCCATTGAATCATACAAGAGGGATAAGGGGTTTATTGGGTGCACTCAGGGGTATGATAACTGGTATGGAAGGAAGGGCCCAAACCCAAACGTGGTTGTTGGGGCCTTGGTTGGTGGGCCGGATAAGGATGATGGGTTTAGGGATGAGAGGGGGAATTACATGCAGACCGAGGCATGTACTTACAATACAGCAGCATTAGTGGGGGTTCTTGCTAAATTCAGTAGATTAGAAGGTGATTATCTCTCTTTTCATCCACCTAACTTAATCGCTTCCAGCTAATATAGGATGTATGTAGGAAGATTTGTCTTTCAATATGGGTCTGATAATTTTGGGACTCAATCAAGTATCAACATATGGGTCTGATAATTTTGGGACTCAATCAAGTATCAACATGAAGACTAACCCAATTAATTATGTGTAAGTGTATAACCCAATATATACAAAGAAAAAAATACAAAGGGGTTTGTTTGAAGGAAGTTTATGTCATAGACGGAGCAGAAGTAATTAGTTGATCAATTTTCCTTTGTGTATTATATATTTATATACGTTTTCTGTTCATAATGGTGCATTTATAACTTATAAGACCATGTCATGATAAATAATCTCATTTTCTAATCATCACATTTGTAATCACATTTTATGTTAAGAGAAACAAATGTTAAGTTATAAGACCGCGTAATATTAATTAAAGGAATCACATTTTCTGAGCTAACAATTCATTTCATCAAATGTGTTGGAATCTGAGAAATGGAAATGATTTGAACCCCAATTCTTGCAAGTATGGGGATTTAGAGCCACCCCCAAAATGATTTGCACACAAGCTAATTAAATCCTCTCACAACAGTAGATGGTGAATTACAAATCACACGACTCAACAACTTCAAATTATTAACAAGAATTATAATATATATCAATCTTCAACAGTTCAACAAAATTAATTGAAGGCATGCAATCATGTTCTTCAATATAATTTACACAATTAATCTGGCTAGCTTATTCCCCTGGCTCTGTCAACCTATATTATATCATCAGATTTTCCTTATTTCTCAGAAAATTAATTAAAGCAAATTAAGGTACAAAATGAAACAACTATGTACATTATACAGTGAGTGAGCTCTCTTATAGTCTTATGTGATCGATATATATTACACAGTTTGAATCACAAATAAGCTCGATCTCACTACTCACTTAATTGGTAGTATATATTAGCTAGTTAATTATTTTGATTAGCTAGTCCTAGTCATCATGAGGCCTCTTGTGGTAGTCAGCACCTGGCTCATGGGCCTTGTACCTGTTCTTGACAGATTCAAGTTTGGAGTGACCCAAAGTGGCCTCCTCTGTGCCATCATATGTCTTTTCAAAGGTCTGACTGGCCACACCTTGCTCGGCCTCCTGCAGCTTCTCCTCAGCAACTCTCTTGAACTCCTCTGCTGTAGAAGGCGCTCTTTCTTCTATAAACTCACGTTCATGCTCTCTCTTTCGACCTTGGCTGCTGCTATGTCTCTCAAACTGAAACTCATATAATTAATTCCTACCCTATTTTCACTAATTAATAAGACCATGTAACTATATATCCATGATTATCAATTAATTAAAGTCACCAAACTAACCTCAATATTGGGCATGTGATTAAGGCATGCTGTTAAGGGCTTCAAAAGTGATGATGAAGCTAGACCTTGATGAGAAGGTGTAGAGGGGAAAAAGCTGGCCTCCCATGTTCAACTTTAGCTACCTTCAAGCTTTGATTTGCTCAGACTCAACAGATTACTGCAATATTGGAGACAGATTAAACAATTAAGGACATGCATTTGAGTGAAGAAGAGCAATATATATTGAAAGATATATGCCGTACACGCGTCTTATATGAGGTCTTGGTTGCGATGCAAACGTGGTCTTGTGTGGATTTGCCATCGCATCCGACACATGTAATGCTTTGCATACATCTTTTTTCTTGGAAGCTGTACTCTTTTTGGTCATATCGATCTTTAAATGGAAGGTGACAAAGGTGTTATGTGAGCTTTGGCGTTACTCGACAAACTATATATTAATTAATTTCTAGCTAGTTAGCTCATCTATAATATAATGTCTAGGCACCATATCCTTCAATCCATTATCCACTTGTCACTAATTCATTGAGAGACAGATTCGAGTACTCGACACTTGATGTATATGAGTAAAAAATCTTTGTCGTTGTTCTATCATTTTTTCATAAAAAATAGTCATGTAATAAGTGTATGATCATTTTTTCAAGACTGTAATCATAACTGATCAACACCTTAGATATTTATTAAAAGATGAAAAATTAAAACAAACAAAAAAAATCCTCCCACCCCTCTTCCTTTTGCCCCCTCTCATTAAGTAGCGAAACATTGTGTTACGATTCCACTTATAATATAATTATTAATATTTATACCATAAATAATAATTCACGAGTATAAAATTTATAATTTATATATATAAATAATTAATATATTGTGTTCATGATTGTACAAATGTTATAATTTAGATAGATTTGTAACACCACATTAATAGGTCACGTAATATTATACCATCACACACAATAATATGTTTCCTTTAATCATTTATCACCCTAAAACAGTTGTAGTTGAAAAAAAAAATTACAAATTCCCAAAATTTTTACCACAAATCACCACTTTAGAGGCTAAAATTTTAGTGAAATAAAAATCACTAAATTGTTTAGTGGTCAAGAATTTGAAAGTTTTTCCATTTGACTAGTAAGTTGGGTATAAGAAGTCAAGGTTTGAAAACTTTCGGCTCATCTTCATTATATCCTGGGATCATTCTTTTTTAATTTGCTTCTTGTTGGTTTTTTGTTCATGACATGAGTTATAAATCCACTTGTACTAGACAAGCTGGCATTTCCCCGTTATTGATATCTTTGAACCGAAAGCTGTGTAAAAGTGATGTGTTGAAGGTACATGGTATAATTAATTTGGCTTTACCATCATATGAGGCCAACGCTAGGAAGCAAGCAAAATGAAGTTACCAGTTGATTTGCTCACGCCATTTGACCCACTCCTCTACTCACTTGGATTTCATAAAGTTAATTAACGCAACCTCCTCCAATCACCAAACTAATAATGACAAAACTCGTTCATATATCACGTCATTCTACTTGTTTCTCCACAAACACCACTCCTCAATCATAAAACCATGCAAGAAAAGCATGATCCCATACTTAATTTGCACAACTAGAAATTAAGTAATTCAATTAACACGATATGTCCCCTAGTAATAATTACCTATATATATCCCAAGGTCCTCCTCCTTGTGCTTGTACTCAATCATCTTAAAAATTAAGATGTTGCCAGCTTCCAAAGTTGAAATTTCCATTTATTCACTTGTACCGTCACTAATAATACTATTTGTGACGGTACAAGGGGATATAGATTCAGGACTACCGCTGCAAAATCTCAATGCCACCACTGCAGCTTCTGCAGGGTCATCCTCATCACTGTGGCTAAAGAAAACAATTCTGAACCCACGGCAACAAGGTTGCCGGTTCCGGCCTTGGATATGTCGCCGGCCGGGAGAGTATCCGGCCAGGTGGCGGTGCTGCAGGAACAGTTGTGTTGATTTGAGCTTGGATGTTAACAACTGTGGGTTGTGTGGGATTAGATGCCCATTTACTTGGCAATGCTGTCGTGGTTTGTGCATTGATACAAATTTCAGCCGTTTTAACTGTGGGAGGTGTGGAAATAGGTGCCCCTTTAGGACCCTCTGCTTGTATGGGATGTGTGGGTATGCTCAGCCCTCGCCTTCATTGCCTCGTCCCCCGTTCCCTTTTCCTCCTAAGCTGCCACAAAGGCCACCGAGCCCGCCCCACGGCCACCAGCCCCCTAGCTAGCTAGGAGTGATGATCATATATCGATCCATTAGCTGCCACCCCCATTATTATTGAAGTAAAGTTCTTAATATATGTGGAATTGTTAAAGTGCTCTTATTTTATGTCAGGTCTCCTGCTTCCCATCATCATTTTGTTCACTCTCTCTCTCTCTCATGGTTCATGCAGTTTCATGCAAGGAATACCAAAACAAAGAGGGAAAGAAAGTAGCGCCAGTGCTTTCATGCTTTTGTAATGATACTGCTATATGAGTATGATCAATATATATGTGCCATGTATGTTTATTTGTTTATGATGTTATCATTGATTAAGCAATCTGTATTTGTTTTTAAGAACTAATTATCAGTTATCACCTTGTTTCCATCTGGGTGATGAATATATGTTCAGCGTCAGGGAGAGAGAGAGAGAGAGAGAGGGAGACAGAGAGACAGAGCAAAACACCCGCCAATGGTAAAATGGCATTTCTGTGAGGAAAAAGGAATAACATCTGCTTCAACAGAACACCCTCGTGTATTCATACATGAAAATGTGATAGTAATACCCACAATAAATAGATTGTAAATCCCCAAGTATACAGGATACACAAGTGCCAGATTTCAGCTCCTGCTAATAAGTAGGTACGTTTGGATCCACTTCACGGGCCCAGCCCTCCAGTCCCCCAACGATGTCTCTGGCTGAGGTGAAACCCATCTTATGAAGATACTGAACAGCCCTTTGAGAATCATTACCCCTTCTACATATTACATATAATCCCCCACCTGAACCTGAATCTGAATCAATACCCTTGTGGTGCTCTTCCTTTTCCTTTAAAGCTGAAGATATTTCAGGCAACCGAGCCTCCAAACTCGGGAGTGGGATGTTTAAGGAATTGGGCAGAGAAACAATCTTGAAGTGGTGTTCCGGACGAACATCGATCAAAACATGTGCTTCCCCATTAACGATTCTCTCCTTGTACTCTTTACTATTTATTCTGGAGTCTGCCTGAAGGAGGTTTAACTTCAAAGGTAACTGCACAAGATTAGAAAGCCAGATTGGTATGAGAAAAGCAGATACCATTCCTCCTTGTAAAGTTTAAACAAAAAAAAAAACCAAAAGGAAAGACAAAAATTGTCCAACAAAGAAAATATATACCGGAAACAGTGGAGACTGAGTGAAGTTTTCATAATCAAATTCCTGAAATTGTTGCTTAGAGAATGGTGCATTTTCACCACAAACTGCACATTGCAATGATCTTCCTCGAATCTTAACCTACAATGCAAAACAATAACAGATTGAGGTCACTTAAAGGAGGAAGAAAGTGTGAAACTTGATAATCTCTATCCAAAGCCAGAGCAGCTTCAATAATTCTTATTCTAAGACTAATGCATCCATACTATCAAAGCAAACTTCAGTCTGATAATCACAGCTGGAAGAAACATCAGGTACTGGATTTCAATGGTGTCAAGATGAAACATACAATTCGGATCCGTCCTGACAATGCATCAAATAAAAGCATCCGTCCTGAGAGTGGTTCACCAACTGCACTTGCAATCTTAATAGCTTCTAGGGCTTGGAGACAGCCGATGACACCCGGAACTGAAAATAATTAAGTAGATTGTAAGAAACAGGGAGTGGTTCTCAAGCAAGGAATAAAGAAATTAGTGAGATACATTTAAAATCAAACAAGAAATGAATGGCAATGACACTCCAAAGTACAAAAAATTTCCTCAACTATGATCCTCAAACTTATATGTTCATCTCCTTGTCACTTTGTACTGCATCTTACTGGGATTATTAATAATACTTCTGCAATTTACATTCCACAAGTTTTGAATGAAAACAACTTATTGACTTACCTACTCCTAGAACACCACTGTCAGAACATCTTTGACATGCAGATGTAGGTGGCGGAGTTGGAAATAGGCATCGATAGCATGGACCACCATTGTAATTGTAAACTGTGAGCTATACAATAGATTTGGAGTAAGTACATAGAATCTCTGTAACATAATGAAATGCTGAAAATTACAATTTATACTACAACTCATATACATAAAATCATATGTCCCAAGCTAGGATAGAGTATAAAAATTTCTACACATTATACCTGCCCTTCCAATCCCACCGCAGCACCAGATACAAGAGGCTGCAAGAATAAACATAAAACCAATTAGTACTTACTCCTGTCCAAAGAGGTAATAAGAAAATGTAAATACAGAGAGCGTTTGCAAGATCATCACAGGGAGCCAATTTACCTTCCCTAACACCACACAGCAATCACTAATCAAGTAACGGCTAGGAGCATTGTCCGTTGCATCCACTATTATATCATATCTTGGATACGTTAAAGGTCAAGGATGACAAAATGTTTCAGCAACGTTGAACCAAAACAAATATAAGATTATAGAACTATATTTCCAAATCACGGTAAGGAAAAAAAAGGGGGTTATGATATAAATGCAAAATTTCAAGGATACTTGCTTAAGATTTCCAAAGCATTGGATGTGCGTAATGGTTCTTGATATTCCACAACCTGAATGGTGGAGTTAATCCTGGGAAACAAATCCATGTTAGAAAGAAGAAAAATAATTAAAATTAAAACAGTAAATTCTGAAAGATAATTTGCAGCAAAGGTCAGTTGACGTTTGCAATGCAACTCTAATATAAGTCTTGTTTTGAACAGAGACAAATAACCCCAAAAGAGTAACAACATACGAGTGACAAGCAGCTGCAGCAGATTTCACTTTTGGCTGACCAATAAACCCTTCAGTATGGATAATCTGAAATTTCATGAAAGTTAATCCAAAGTGAACAAATATCCATCTACACACACACGCCCACACGTGTAAATGTGCACACACAACAGAATACTATAAAAACCATAAAATGTCTGCATTACAAGAGTAGTTTAACCAAGTTTTACCAATCAGCATTGCTAGCTCATATACCATTCAATACATCACAACAATAATATGTAGAATAAAAGTAGCTTTCCAACTTGTACCTGCCTGTGCATATTATTGAGCTCAACCACATCATGATCAACAATCCCCAAGCGGCCTAAAGATACAATCCCATAAGAGTATTGAATTCCCAAAAACCAGAAGGGTTCAATTTCAATTTCAATTTCAATAGTATCATTATTATGAATACATATTCGTATAGCGGGCATTATTAGAATCCCAATGAGGTGGGAATCTTACCAACACCACAAGCTGCAAGATATAGCAGTGCGGGCGAACCCAACCCTCCGGCTCCGACCACCAAAATCGACGACTTTAAGAGCTTCGACTGCCCTAAAACCAATTAGTATATTAAACTTCAATTAGAAATGACCTAATCTCAGCAATTGTTAAAAATAAAAATAAAGATCATTTTAATTTACAAACATATAAATATGTTTCAGGCTTTCAGCAAATAATATGAATTACAAAGCTCAATAATAATTGCTTGCATTCCAATGCCTCAAATTATATCTACATTAAAGAAAATTAGTTCCTTTTTCAGTAAAGATTAAAAAGAAATTACACCTCGATTACTAATTGAAGTAAGCTCTCGTGGATCATTCTAGACCCCAATTATATATAAAGGTTAAAACTTCATAACATACACATGCATATGTACATAATACACTATATATACATATATATTAATATATATATATATGTAGTATGAACAAGACCTTGGACTCCGAAAGAAGGGAGCAAGAGGTGGCGACTGTAGCGGTAAATCATCTGAGGCGACAAATCGTGGCCGAAGCCGGAATCAACGGACGAGATTGGAGGAGGACAAGAGACATTGGCGCCAGCTTCCTTGGGGTGCTGAAGGTTAATCTCTCGGAGCTGAGCTTCGAGGGCTGAGATTCGGCTCTCTATTTCGCTCTTGCTGGCCTTCAAAGCTTCGAGCTGACAAAGAATCGCACTGACTTCTCCACCGTCGTTGTCCATGGACTTGCAGAGAGTGATAAGTAAGCTGAGCTCAAAGTTCAGAGGAGAAACCCTAACAGAAAGACAATCGCAAGCGCGCGAGGATCTGGGGTTTTGTCGATGTTTCAGAAATGAGGGGTATTTTCGTCATTTCCTTATCAGGCCAAACATTATAAAGCCTTCAGCTCTCTTCTCTCTCTCTCTTAGTTTTCATTCGCAAACCAAAAATTTCTATGGCTTTTCTTCACATGACCGAAGCTTAATGCTTATAGAGGATTGAACTTGTTTTGTATGCAATTAGAAATTATGCAAATGCAACACAGAGTTAAATCGGTGAGCTTCTCTTCTTAATTTCCAGTCTTAATTTGGTTTCAAGTGGATTTGCGTTGATGCTTAGAAGTGCATGTTGAAAAGTTAAGTGTGGTTGTGAAATGTTACGTTGATTTGGTTTTATGAGGGATGCATGTAACTTCCTTAATTTCCAAATAAAGAAATTTGAAAATTTTCTGCTAAATAGGCCGGCTGTGTTTAGCAATCATTTCTGGTGTATTCTATGGAGCTATAGCAGCTTGCCTATTAGGTGTTTGTGAAAATTCCCTCTAGAGTTAGATTTGGTTGTGCAAATCTGGATGTGGAGTATTTTGGTATGTATGTATAGTGTTATATTGACTATTGGGATCGGTGGGGAGCTGAATATACCTCTTTCCCGATTGTTAGATCAAACAAGGAAGTTCAAGTTATTAAGGGTCAAGTTTTGGACGACTCTAGACATTACCTTCGCTTTGAGGTAGGGAAATCTCAAACCTAGAATCTGGTTGTTTTTTGGTTTTACAAATTATATCTTGATTATATTCTCTACTTAAAAATGATTTTTGGTTCTATATTCATGTTGTGTTTTGCTTCAAAAGGATGGTGGAGAAAAACTTAGCTATCACGGGTGTATACACTCATTTACATGAAAGTTTTACTCATGGATGGTTAGGATGAAATCAAAACTGAAATTTCTGTTGGAATGTGTGATGACTGTTAGACTGGGTTGTTTGCTGATTTAGTTGATCTACTTCACATGGTCATTTGTGAAATTTTATTATGATTAACTAGGCTCTTTAAAAAAAAAAAAAAAACTTGGCTCTTCCCTTTACAAAAAAAAAAAAACTTGACTCTACAAGTATTTTTCTTTTTGAAACTGAGTTTTCTCAGAAACTTGTTGAAATGAATTTCTTCTGATTTTTCCAAGTTAAACAGTGCTGTTAGAGGAAACTTGCATTTCTCCAGCAGAACAGTGAGTTTGTGACCTGGAATTAGTGTGTTTATTTTCGGAAAGGCTAGTAGTATTTGTGGTGGAATACAATGCCTCGATGCAAAGATGAGCCTCCTGCTGTTCGGGTTTACACAGTCTGCGACGAATCAAGGTCTCTCTCTATTGGTGCTTGTTTTCTGTTTTCATTGTTTATTGTTTTATTTATAATTTTAAGTATTTATTTTGTGGCAGGTATTTGATTGTGAGGGACGTTCCGGCTTTGGGATGCGGCGATGAGCTGTTAAAACTTTTCACATCCTATGGAGAAGTAGAAGAGTACTTTACTTTGTTTTCTTTTTTAAGATTTTATTTTTATTAAGAAAATTCTTATTCTTAAATTATTGTATTTATGGTCGTTTGCCATATTCAGGTGTAAACCAATGGATGCAGAAGATTGTGAAGCATTCACTGATGTTTATTGGATAAAGTTCCATCTGGTCAGCAATGCCAGGTGATTATATCATATGTTTAACTTGTTAATTAAAAATTAAAAACGGAGTTAAGTACCAACCAGACCATTTTGGTTTTTACATTTTAGGTTTGCAAAGAGGAAATTGGATGAGTATGTTTTCCTCGGGAATCGACTTAAGGTTTCATATGCTCCTGAATTTGAGACCCTTGCCGATGCAAAGGACAAGCTGGAAGGCAGGACAAGAGAAGTTCTAGCAAGATTGAACCGTAAGTTCTTTATGTATGGTGACCAAATTGGTTCAAACTTAGTGTATTACGTCTGAGACACATGACTTATTTATTTATTTATGATATCAGCTGGAAGATCAAAAGGGCCTACAGTTAAGAAGTCGAGTGCTTTGACTGAGGCTTCTTTGTGTGCAATCCCTTCTCAAACTGACTGCACTCCCCAGCATGTAAACTCTAGCCAAAGGTACTAAGCAGTTCCAATTTTCCAACTGCTATTCTTCTCAACAAAACCCATTTGAAGCTTAGTATTACGGATTGCCTTTCCTTTCTGTTTAGGGACTCTGGAGAATCACAACTTCCTTCACACCTTAGTAATCCTCCCATTACAAGGGTAACGTCAGATAAGGTTTGTTATTATTCTCAAACATTGATTCTTACTCTTATGCTATCTATATAACCCACTTCAATGAGTGGGATTGCCTTATGGCACAATTGTAGCTGACAGGTTTTTAGTGACAATAAGATAACCTGTGATTTTTTATGGGTAGTTTGCAAATAGGGCCAAACCTGGAGTGGTTTGGTTGGGATGAAGGTTAACTTAGGGCCAAACCATGGGTTTAGTAGGGTTTTTCGTATTGATATTAAGGCTGTGTTTTGGATGGTATATGGTCCACATTAATAAACAAGTTCAAAGTTCAAAACACTTAATAATTTTGCTGAAGGTGCTTGTTAATTGCCTAGGACTGACATGATCCTCTTGTAATTCGTTTGAAGGAGTATTTTGCTTCCCAATCGATGAATCATACTGTCCAGACGGTGAGGGAGAAGCTCAATAAGGTGATAACCTCAGTAGCATGTGTTTATTTCTCTAAGCTCCTGAATAGTGTTAGATGGTATGTAATGGATTTTATTTTCCCTGTTAGATTCAATCAAGTAGTGAGCATCTCCAAGATGGACATGCATCTAAGAAGACACGGGTGGACAATAGAAGGAGAATCTAATGAATTTCCAGAGATGGAGCGACCGAGTTGGTCTCCCATTGTTTTCTTTTCGGTTCTATGGGGGCTGAAGGCTGTAATTGAATTTTTGCAGACACTGACTTAGATGAGTACGGGGTTAATGGACCATGTAAACTATAGTGTAGTATCTTTAATAGATAGTGTTGTAAGGTAAAAATAATCTTCAGCTGGCGCTGCCATGAATTAAAAATTCATTCTTAGAGACAAGTACTCTGTACTCCAACTATAGAGTATTCTACAAAAAGCAAATTTGACCCTGGACAAAGATTTGAGTTCCAATGTACCAACATCCAAAGTTGTAGGGATGACTAAAATCAAAGAATCTCAATTAATCTAATTGGAACAGAGAATGTAGACATAAAGGCTAGCAAAGGCTAAGAGAGCTTATCATTTCCAAACAAGTGATTAACATGAAAACATGATCAAAATGGAAAGTTTTCTCAGAGTTCAACAGAACATAGAACAGTAAAACACGAGTGCTTAGTACACTTTTAACAAGTTCATGTTTATTTCAAAACAAAGGGTATCTAAGAATCCAAACCCTTTTAAATCCGAATCCTAATCCACATCCAAGTAACAATCAAGGTTCATCTTTCGGAGCAGTTCCCTTTTCATAACGTTGCCTGAACTTGGCAATCTGCCCAAGGTTCTCAGCCATTTGGCGCTTCGCCTTCAAGTGGTAGACTTTACCAACATGGTGTATTTTGGTCATCATAACGTGCATCAATCTGCCACTCTGCGTCACATACGATATCCATTGCATCTGAGGGTGCAACCCTTTCTTCATCTCCTGCTAACCCACAATTTCAAAGCATCACTAAGCATCAACAGTAACACATATAACTTGAAAAACTCTCAGCATTTAGCAGAGTAATAGCCATCACTTGAGCTAAGCATTTCATCAAATACTTTGTATTCATTTTCTTGAGAGCCGAAAACACTACAAGCAAGTGAATACAACTTTAAGTCCTAAGTTTTTATTGCTTTGGTTCCCTTTGAATATATATAAAATACAATTAGATTAATAAAAACCCAGATATAATGGCCACTTGTTTTCATGCATTTTTTCTCAGCAACCATACAGAGTTTGTAAAGCCTAGTTGAGTAAGATGTGGTTAGTTACTGTTCCTTCGATATTCATACATGCGCGGATGGCCAAGTGAATATGTTAATTAAGGGTTCGAACAGATACATAAAACGAAAAGAATGAGCAATTCAAGGGCGTGTAGAATGTAGAGTGGAAGAGTAACACTTACAGCGATTGAAGCTAAAAGGCGGTGAGCTTCCAAAGAAGAGAGATACAGAAGAGAAGGCTTGGAGCTTCCTACTATTAAGTATTGAGTATCATCACTATTGGACCAAAATGAAACAATTAGCCCTCGTGTATTTTGGGTTTGGGCCGGCCATCAACAACGCAGTGACTTCTTTTTCTTTTTCAACCTACGATTTTTTTTTTAATTTCTTTACCCATATTCGAATTTATTTTTTCAGCCCAATCCCCAAATTTTTCAGATCTAAGATTCCCCATACCTATTCCCGCCGGGAATGAGATCCTCATACTTGCCCCCCGATCCCCAATTCCCGCCCCATTATTTAAATAATTACAAAAATTTTAGTTTAAAGGCACATAAGGTCTTCTACAACGGTGATCTCCAAATACCCAATATCTAATACCCAAATCAATTTTGGGTATTAAAAAGTATAAAAATATAGATTTTGTTGTTGAGTCTTAAATATGGAGATATTAATATTTAACTCATTTATTTGTTGGTGGGCCAGCTATTTAATTTGGTGATGGGTCAGCTATTTAATTTGGTGATGGGTCAGCCATTTAATAGCTTTTATTTGTTGGTGGGCCAGCCATTTAATTTGGTTTTAGGTATAGTCTATACCCAAAACTGGAGATAGCTTTTGGGTCTCAAAAAATTATAAAGATCACATTCCGGCCCATTGTGGTTGGATTATACCCATTTTATACCTAAAAAATGGATTTGGAGATCAGATTCAGGCTGCATTGTGAAAGGCCTAATATAGTTAAAACTTAAAATAACAAATTTATATTTGACCAAAAAAAAAAGTCCAAAACTAGTTCATAAATCCAAAATATTCCAAATCTCAAATCCATGACATAAATCCATAAATTCAGAATAATAATATAAAAAATAAAATATATATTTAATTCGGTTTGGGGTTGGAGATTGCAATACCATCTCCTCCCCCCCCCCCCCCCCCACCCCGATTGGGTACTTTAAAAAAAATTCCCGAATCCATTCCATACCTGAATTTAAACCCTATACACGCCCCATTTAGGTAGGATATCTGTGAATATCCGAATCCACAATTTTTTTGTTTTTTTGTTGCCATCTTTAGATTTATTCATTATTACACCATGTTATTTGAGTAGAAATTCTCAAGGCAATTAAGTTATAATTATTACTAAAACCTTCATTTGACAAGTTTTATATACTATGTGATGGATAATTCTCTAATAAGGATCCCCTAATTTTAAGAAAAGTAAGGACGTTATTGTGGGACCGCTCCGACAACGTATTTTAACCATCCAAATCGTCTATTTTTAGATTTAACATTAAAGATCATCTATGCAAAGATTTAACAAAATCTAAAATTATTTAGTTATCTACTTCAACATAGAAATGATTATAATGATAATCAAATTGATTAATGTTTTGCAAGATGATTCTTAAATTATTATCTAAAAAATGAATGATTTTGATCTTCTATTCCCAAAAACGATTTCAAACAGATTGCCCTCACCTTCCTTAAAATAAGGGCATTCTCATAAGAGGACTCACTATGTAATAGTATCTTCTTTATTGATTTTTTTTTTTTTTTTTTGGAAACACTTTGTATTGAATTAAAATGCCAAAAGTTATCATTGTAGAATTATAGGCCATCTAAGGTTAAAAAATTGGTGAATCATTTGCATGCATAAAAATTTACTATAAATACAGCATGATTGCATGATAGGGTGCAGTAATGCATGTTAGCAACGCACTGGGGAAAAAAATACATCGGAAACAACAAAAAAAGTTAAAACATAAGCCAGATCAAAACATCACCGTATACATAAAGCATAAGATTTATTCATCCACAACAAAGTATTTTACACAGGACCCATAAGGCACCCTAAACAAATAGATCAAAGTCGTTATGCAGAACACGCAATCTGCAACCATAAAGCTGACTATGCAAAACCAGTTTTGCTTATTTAGGTATTGGCTAGCATCCAATAAGGTACAGACATAAACCGAAATGGCAAACTGCAATACTAGATTCACATTACAGAAACACCACTAATCTGCCCATTACTGCCGAACAACGCATTCTTGTGTTCCCGACACCATAGCAGGGCGGGAGCTTTTGTTCACGGCACTAACTTCTTCATGAGAATGAGGCTTGGCATCCGGATCCTGAAGTAAATTTGCATTCCCATTTTCACCACAAGCAATCGCTTCAAAAATCAGAGCAGTCACTTCTTGGAACCTCTCTTCAGAAAGGGAGACCTCTGCCAGCAGCTTCCAAGCGTTTTCATCAGATGCCTCTTCATAGTCTGTTTTCCTCTTTAACACCATATGCCCACTAATTTCCCACACAGCTGGATTCACCTGAGTATCCAGAAGCTCTGCTCTCACTTCCCCAAGAGCTTGTTTCTCAGCATAACACTGCATTTGATAAGACAATATGGATGCAGGTAAGTGAAACAGCCTGAGAATAATAATAAAGATAATATGTCTCATGGAAAATTTGAGTTCCCTTAACTATATACCTGTGGCAGGAGAAAGATCCGCTTTCCGCAGTCAGAGATAAGGACATTGTAAGGTATGTTGTTCTCTTGAAGACAAATGCAGGCATCAGAGACGCTGTTTGACAAATCTTGCAGAGTATTTCCACCCTCGAAAACAAGACCTCTGACAGGATAGTTCAGAAGCTCAGAGATCTTCACCCCAGCATCCAAAGTGGTCATTTTCTTGGTAGGAGCCTTCTCAATGGGAAAGGGTACAGCCAAGTAGTAAGCCTGTACAAGAAGAAAAATCATCAAACAAGCTATTAATTGTTGACTGATAACTATAAATAGTAGTGAACCATATCAGAAACTGAATCTAATTTTTAAGGCCAGCTTGTGAGAAAGGCATGCAGCTAGAAACCTGGAAGTGAAGGTGATTGATGGTAGCAAATGCACCCAAGCTGTTGTAACCCAATCGAAAGTAAGGATTCCCTGCTTCTGCCGCCATATGAAGTGCAAGTAAGAAGCTTTCACGGTCAATCCGCTGTGGCAGGCACTCAAAGATACGAGGAATCAACAGCACATGCCCATATTCAATTGGACTAACCTGTAGAATGGTGGATGGTAAATGATAAATAACTTTTTTATCAAATAACTTGTTAAGAACAAACAATGACAAGAACAAAGAGCATACATTGATGGCAACAACGCTTGTAGAGTTCTCAACATCAATGGGTGCACTAGGGAGAAACTGGACTTCACCATCTTCGCTTGCTTCAAACTGGAAGAGAATCTCCTCTTGCCCAACTTTAGTGAAGTTAAACTTGTTGCCATCAAAGGGCTGGAGGACCTTATCAACTCGGAACTCAGTTGGCCTCTTCTTAAGGTGGCGGCCCTCATTCAGCTGGGCAATAAAACCATACTGCCCCGGAATCACCTACACCAAATTATCAAAGAAATTGGTATCCATATTCAGATAGTATATATACATTGTTGCGCAGCTTGAATTCCAATCTACAAACAGCAAAATTGAGAAAAATAGTACCTTGGTTTCACAGGCAGTGACATCATAGCGGAAAAGCCCTCTCTGCATGCGATCCTCCCACTACAATGAAGCAGTAAAGAATTTTATTTCACAATAATTGTTAAATACAATATGGGATAAACAAACAAAGCTGGTGATTCTTTCTCCATCTCACCTCCCCAAGAAGGAGTGAGTCAAGGAAAGGAACGGGAGGCTCTCTTTTCTCATATCCGGGCAACTTGTCGTCACCAACAATCTTGTTTAGCTTCTTGAAAGCATACAAAGGAAGTTTTGCCCCTACACAAACCCAAATCAGTAGACAACCCAGTCAGAACTAGAGCCCATACCAACCTAAAAGCACTATCTAAACTTAAAGCCACTTTCTTAAGAGGTGACAAAAGAATGTTTGCTCCTATTCCAACCCCAAATAAATGGACAAATCCCCAGGTAAGAATAATGCCAGAACCAATCAAAAAGCACAAAATCAATATATGAAGCATTTTCTTTACAGAATATATATATGAGCTTTGCAAACATAAACCCAGGTACAAAATACAGCACAAAAACTTACAACAACAAAAAAACTCAAATTCGAAGCAGAGTTTGTTTCAACAAATACCTGGAATGCAACACTGCTTAAGACAATTGCGACCACAACCCCCTACGCGGCGAGCACCCTCTTCCGCCTCATCCTTCTGGTAATTCGAAACAACAGTGGGAACCCTCTTGATCCTCAACATCTTAGCCGAATATCTTTTTTGTGTTCCTTTTTTTTTTTTTTTCTTTTTTTTTATCAAACACCACCAAACTCAAAACCCCCCAACGACGATAGGATGATAAACTTGCGCTTTACAGAAAAAAATATCTTCCAACAACCTCTAAAAACTAAACAGAAAACTAAAAAAGAAGCTAAAAAAAGCAGAGGGAAGCGGAAGATGAGGCACCACCGCCGGCAAGGAAGAGGAGGTCGGAGGGGCTGCCGCCTTCGGAAGGCAAAGCGCCACGCCCGCCGTGCGGCGAAGGGTTGCTCTCAATTACACAACCCTTCCGTCGGACAGAACGGACATGAATGAGTGGCCGAGAAACTCTGTGTATAGCCGTGATGTCTACAACTCGTCGAACCTGGGTTCTACCCCAAAAAAGAAACTACTACAGAATATCAGCAGCAACAACCCTTCAGCTATCTCTGCAACAACACCAGAAACACACAGCAACAAGCACCAAGATCCACGCTTTTGGGTGTAATCTGAGAAACCCAGATGGGGATTTGGGCAAGTGGGCGTGTTTTGTGGTTGAGGGGGTGTGAGGAGGAGATTGGGGGATGGAGGTTATATAGAGAGATGAGAGGGTGGAGAGTTGGGTTGTGGCTGAGGTTGTGCCGTGGGGTGTGTTGTGGTTTTCGTGGCCTTGGTTTGGTTTTTGGTGTGTTATTGAATTAGACGACAATAATTGAGAAATTGAGAGATTGAGGTTTAGAGAGACCCACTGAGGTTGATGGAAATTAGGATTTTTCGCGTCTGCCTGGAACGCTCAAATTGGTTGCCGGAGAGAGGGACCACTCGTGCGTACGGACCAGAAGCGAAAAATACCCTCCTTTATTAAAACACACCGCCTCCCAAGTCCCAACAAATTGGAAAATGAAAATTAAAAGGTTTTGGATGTGTTTCATTTTTATACTTTCATCCTTATATGATTAGAGTACCGATTTAAAATCTATATCTCAAATAATGTGAATATTTTATTAATTTATACATAGTTCATCTTAAGAATTATTTATTTTATAATAAAAAAAATTTTGACATGTATAATGACACATCATTTAAAATTCAAATTTAGAATATAATTTTTCATAAATTTAAAATCTATAGCATTATTGATACTAGTCTATCACACGTGTCAATTAGCTCTTTTTATTGTGCATATGTTGAATTTATTGTCTACAATATCTCTCCAAATTGACCAATACTCTAGGAGCTTTGATAAAGTCATTGTGTATTTCCTATTATTTCTTGTAAAAAAAAATTAATAGCTTAATTAGTGTAACTGTGTAAATTCAGTTTCAGTTCTAAAAAATTCAATTTCACTTATAACTATGTTTTGTATATAAATATAGTGTTTTGATTGAAATTGTTTTATTGTTCAGTTTCAGTTAAGATTTGAAGATTTGAGGATTTGATGATTTGAAGTTATGAAGATTTTGGTTCAGTTTTAGTTGTAATTAAAAAAAATGCCCAAAGCTCTATAACTTTGTAACTTTTTTTTTTGTTTATGTAAAATTGTTTCAGTGTTTGATTTTAGTTTTTGAGAAATATTTAGTTTTAACAAAAAATTCAGTTTCAGCAAAATTCAGTTTCAGTAAAATTCAGTTACAGTGACGTCAACGGGTCAGCAAGCTAATTTAGAAATATAAGTTATAGGGGGTTTTGTAAGAATTTCTAAATGGGTGGAGGTTTAGAGAAAGTTTTTAAGTGGTTAAAGTGATGTGCGTTCAAAATTCAGTTACAGTGATATGCGCTCAAAATTCAGTTACAGTGACGTCAGCAAGCGCGTCAACGCGTGCTTTAGAGCACGTGCGTGCGTCAGAAGGGTAGAAAAGATATTATAAATTTTAGGGGGTTTTGAGAGAGTTTCTAAATAAGTAGGAATTTAGAAAAAAAATTTAAGATGATTAAGGGGCTTAAAATTACGGACTATTAATTTATACTACATACGAATCTTTTTTGGATCTCATTTAGTATATTGATCAAATACGAAACCAAAACTTAGCTGGGTATAGGGTGTTTTGGGAGAGGTTGATTTAGGGTGGGGGTTATGAGAGAACCTAACTTTAAATAGGGGGTTAGTAATAGTTTACATATAAATTAATAACTCCATCAATATCTTAATGTGTTGGTAGAGATTATGGTGTAAGTGATGCAGCTACTACACTATCTTTTTCATGATAACAGCAAACGTCCACCTAAGGAAATTTCCCAACCGCATAGACAAAAAATGTCTGACTAGTCTCACCATCCCAACCGTTGAAGTGGCACGCCCACGAAAATTCCTACTCTGCCACCAGAAACTTCCCCAACACCAACTTCTTTTTCATGCGCAATAAAACCAACTTTTATTCGCGATGTCTCAAGTGTGAAATTATAAATCTAACAATTCCTACTTTGGGACCCACCTACCCAATCACTAAGCAGTCTAAGTATGAATCATTTTTTAGTCCCTTCAAACAAACACGTGATTTGTAACCCCGCCTTTTTTGGTGGTTTTCGGGGCAGCGCCTTTATCATAGAAAATTGGAACCCCGAACCAATATGAAAATGGAAGGCCTGTGGGGTCCACAAAGCAAAGAATGCAAGTAGACAAGCCAAAGTGCGCGATTCCGAATCTAAGGAGGAATCATTCTACTATCTACATGACTACATAGACTACATTTTGATTGTGGCTGAGATGGACCTGTGATTTTATATCTACCGTTCGATGTAAAGGGTACCCTTTCAAGTAGTTAGGGACCTAACTATCTCATCTTCTTTGTACATTTTTTTCCCTTTTTCTTTTGGGAGGGGTGGTCTTTGAATGAATTAATCAACTACTTGGCCACCCTAGCTTGTTTGAAAATTTTGAATTGATTGGCCTATTATTTGGGGTGGGCAAGGTTAAAATTGGTTCAGTTTAAGATTTTAATAGGTGTGTTCTCGGTTAAAATTGGAAACTAATATAATCAGTCTGGATTTCTCTCAAACCAAACCAATTTATTTATTAGTTAATTGAAGTGGTTTGAGAAGAGAGAATATAAAAAAGGAAGAACAAGATGATGAAGACATGAAGATGAAGAAGAAAAATAAGATGGAGAGAAGTTTTGAAAAGAGAAAGGAGATTGAGGCACCAACTAAAGGGTGGTTGAGATTAAGAAGGCATGAAAATGGAAGGAGCATAATGAAATGATATGCAATGAGTATAATAATATTAGAGTGCTGCTATTTACACACCCCCAATTACTTAATTAGTGAATTTACCCTAAAGTCCTAATGTGAAAAGACCCTAAAGGACAACTCATTTACACACCCCATCTCTCTTCTCTTTTATGTTCTCTCCTCCATCTCTAGCTTCTCTCTCCCTTTCTGGCTTCTCTCTCCTCTCTCTGGCTTTTCTCTCCAGCAACAACCCCGGCTCTCCCAGCCCAGCCCCGCGCCTATCCATGTGGCTTCACCCCCTCCATCCATGTGGCTTCACCCCTCGTCCTCTGTTCTCAAACCCAAATCTTTCTTTCTTAAAACTTAAGCGAAGCCCATTGCCATTTCTCAGCACACAAAACACACACACTTTCTGTTTAGTTTCCTTTTTCTCGAGAAAATAAAATCCACCTGGAAATTACTGAACGGATAAATAAAAGAATACAAAAACCAAATTTTATAGAGAAGAGAAAGTGAGGAGCCCTGATCGAATCGAGGTTGACGCTTGTCACTGCCACCGACTCAGACTTTCTCTGTCTCTTTATTCTTCTTCTTCTTCTCCATCTTATCTCCTCCACCGTCTCTGAAACGCCGTTCAAATCTGGTACTTCTCTTGCCCTCTCTCTCTCTCTCTCTCTCTCTCTCTCTCTCTTTTCTCTGTCTTTGTTGTGCCCTGTTCTTGCTAGATGCTGAGAAATAGTTTTCTAGTTTGGTGCAACCTGATTAGGGATTTATAGCAGATTATTAAAGAAATTCAATTCATGTGACAACCTCGGCCCTCCCAACCCAGCCCCGCCCCGCGCCCAGCCTAACCCAGCCCTACGCCGACCCTCCCTTCTTCTCTCCAATGCCGAACGGCCTGTGACAGGGACTGTGGCGGTGTCGACGTTGTGGTTGGGTGTCGGATCTCGTCTGCGTTTACGGCTGGTCTTAGCGGGGTAGCTGGGTTAATAAGCCAGAGAGAGAAAAAAAGGGACGAGAGAGAAGGACAGAGAAAGAGGTGGGGTTGGGGGTGCTGCGTGCAGTGGTGCGAGGTGGCTGGGGTGGGAGGTGGGGTCGGGGGTGGGGTGTGTTTGCTGGTTTTGGGTGGGAGGTGTGTATTGTTTGTATGTTAGGTGGGGTGTGTAAAGTTTAATGGGTGGGGTGGGTGTGCAATAAAAAATCTGGTGAGATGACTAATCTTGAGGTATTTTGGTAATGAGAGAAGTGTGTTAAAGAGAAATTTTAAATTTTTTTAAAAAGTAAAGGGTGTGTAGGAGAAAATGGTGTGCAAATACCAGCACTCTAATATTATAGTAATCTTATTCGATTTTTAGTTTAATTTGGTTTACGCAGTTGAGAAATAGTTTAAACTACTCATCAAACCATAACTAATGGCTTGGTTAAGTTTATGAATTGATAAATTGTTTTTGAGTGCTTAAATTGAACTAAATTAGTTTGAATGGTTTGCTTTGGTCAATTTTATCGGTTAAAAAAAAATGATCTAACTTAGTCTTTGTGGTTTGGATATTCTTCTTTTCAATTAGATTTCTCTAGTTTCATTTAATATATCAAGTTTATGCAGAAAAGCTTCATATTTTTTTCTTGTTAGATTTTGTTTATTTATTTAAGAAAAGTGCATTATCAAAGAAGAAGCAATTGTGTTTTCCTTTGTTCGTTCATATAGAAATATCATATTCTTTAAAAAAGAAAAAAAAAAAAAAAAAGAAAGAGAGACAAAAATGAGTGAAGTTATATTAAAGCATACTAAAAAGGTTTAGCCTTTAGCAGCAAAAAGTAACCTTGCATGTGTCACATGCAAGAGCGTAAAGAAGCGCACTTGGCTATTTTGCCTGTTGCTCCCAAACAAGTCCTCTCATGTGAGCTGATGTACAGTGTACTATGCCACAAATGCTGTCTTGTCCCTGAAATTTATAAGGACATGCACCTGTTTATCCAAGGACGATACCTTATCCGTTTATACCCTTCTCACATGGCTCATGACCCGTCATCACCATAAAATGGAACTCTGTGGGGCATACAAGTATACTACTCCATCTTCATGCCAATTATATCACTTCATGCCCTCCATTATCCTTATTGCCCAAGAGGGCCAAGACTATAACTATTGCTATTTATTTCATCCTTTACATTGGATAAGATAAAATTCATAACCTACATTGATATTTTAACTTTTGGTTACCTTCTTTAGAGGAATTTCTTTTGACTTGAACCAAAAGAGATTGCATTGGGGGGGATACTCCGCAATGTGGTTCAATGATTTGAACCGTCTCATTTTTATATTCTCATTTAAAAATTGTTTTTGCAAAAAAAAATCAACAAAATTGGAATTCGTTTGACCATTTGATTATTAGAAATTATGTTCGTCTATTAATTTGGTTATAATTAATGACTAAATAATTTTAAATTTATATAACTTTTTATACGGATGATCCTTAAGTGAGAATCTAACAAATTAAAGGTTGAAGTTACATGCGAAAGAATAAAAAAGAATCACTTTTTATAAATTATCCTTTTAACTTTTAACTTGTTCTTCACTCCTCCTTTGACATTTACTATCCGAGCTAAGCCCAAATGGCTAATTACTACAATTTAATTTTGTAGATTTTAGTGGCTCAATGTAAAGTTGTAATCTATAAAAATGGAGCCCTCAACCCTCCATGTATATTCTTGTAATTTTATTTTTAGTAAGTACTATAAAAATTGATCATTACAAAACTTTTTAACCTAACATAATATATTTAGTAAATTATCTCCTAATATCAATCCACTAATAATGAACCCACTCCTTGTACACTACCGTATCTACCTACATGTACACTACCACATCTACCTACTTGTACACTATAACGACCTGAAAAAGAGCTACTACATTTTGGTTTAATGAATTCGTTGAGCTTGGATCAGTCAATACATGTGCTTGTTGGCAAAGTTCATTGTACTTCCTTTTTTCTTAGTAATATCGAAATTGAAGTATATATGCAAATCAGGGGCAGACTTGTTAGCCCAAAAAACAAAAGAAAAGAAGTCAGACTTCATGAATTATATTTCGAATAATGTTATCCTGTCAGATTTATATGTCTTCTTAAATATGAGCAAAACAACAATTTTTATTGGAACTTGTGATGATCTCAATAAACTGTGTGCCAACCAAGTAGCCGAATTTATTTGACTTGTGCAAATTGCAGCTCAAGCTCGTGAGAGTGCCCTGTCTTTCAAGGTTTGTGAAAAACGCCAGACCCAGGATCAAGATTTCGGGCCCTCCGGCCCAATTCATCTAGGCCGGCCCCTAAAATCCGTTATCATTTGCTAGCCAGCATTCCACGAGTAAGGGGGGTATATTCAATTAGAATTTTAATGAATTTTTGTAAAGTTAAAAAGTCTGATGATATTTAATCAAAATTTTTAAAGAGTTTATAAAATTCTTGTGGTATTCAATCAAGACTTTTAAAAAATCTATGGTATTCAATTAAGATTTTTAGAGAGTCTATAAAAATGACATGGTATTCAAAAAGTCATTAACTTTATTAAATGATAAACTTTAAAAGACTTTCATAGACTTTGAAATGTAAATTATGTTATATCAAAGTCAATAATTCTCCAGCGTTCCTCCTGTAAATTTCAAAGGATTTCAAATATTAAAAAACTATTAAAAAAGTGATATATATATTTTTTTAAAGAGTGACTCTAAACCCTCTAATCTTATTTCTTCACCCACCTCTTAATTTATTTATTTTTCTAATTACTATATCCTCTTATATTAATTTTTTTTTCTCTTATATTAATTGACCCATCATCCTGAATTGGGACCATCAGCGCTGCCACAATACAATGTAACATCAAGATATTCAAACCAACCACTTCCCAGTTTTTAAGTACTCAACAAAATCACAAGATTATATATTCATAATTTGAGAAATAATATTACCACCACATCATATAATGTTCTCAACCTGTCAATTCAATTAGACAAATTCTAACAACTCGTTAAAACACAATATTTGACAGTATAACAACATAAAAACATAAAATTCAGAATACTTTATAATAAATTATGGAACAAAACAATTTTGGTCCCTACGTTTTACCTTGAAAACATATTTAATCCCAACGTTTTATATTGTTTGAAATATTAGGACAATTTATAACACATGTATCTCAGTCTTTAAGCTCATTCCCATTCCACACACTTACGGAGGACGAAAAAATAAAAAACATATTAGAGAAATCTTAAAATAAATAATAAAAAATTATATCAAAATTATTAGAAGGTTATAAAAATCCATCAAAATCTATGAACAAAGTCAGGAAAACTCTAAATATAATTCTGTCAAAATCTATGTGGAGTTTATAAAAATCATTAAAAATTTATTAATTATACTAAAGTTAATGGCTTTTAAAAACTCTATCAAAGTTCATTAAAATCTTAATTGAATACACTTCTTAAATTTAAAAGACGGTTTGGGTTTGGCGGGTTCGGGTTGACCCGCGCCAAGTTGCACACCATCATTCCTTTTTCTCTTGGCTACGCAACGCAACGCAATAACGCGGTTTCATTTCTGCATCTCTCTCTCTCTCTCTCTCGTGGTGACTGATAAAATTGGGCTAAGCTTCCATGGACGAGGTGATGACGGCCGCTGATGCCTCTTCTAATGGATCTAAATCATCTCAGCCGTCCATCATTCCCTCCAATCTCCCTCTCCTCTCCGCCTTCCTCTCCTTTGCTCTCGCTCAGTTTCTCAAGCTCTTCACTACCTGGTAACATTTTTTCTCTCTCAACTTGTAATTCAATGTCATAGTATCTGGGTCAAGCTTAAGGTTATAAATTATGACTTTTCTTTTTTATTTTTATTATTTTTTTATTTTTTTATTGTTTCCATCCACTTTCTAGGCATCCAAACGTGTAGTGTAATGTTCATTGATTTGTTATTTTGCATTTTTAGGCAAATTTGCTTGATGGGTAATGAGGGTCCTTCTGACTTTGTGAAATTCTTTGATGATTTGAGTAAATCGGCTGATGAGTTTAATTTACATGCACCATTTTGGCTAGTAGCTTAAGATATTTCGGCTTCAACATGTCAATTAAAAGTAAATGAATTTCTATTTCGGTTTTTTTTTTTTTTTTTTTTTTTTTTTTTCTGTTGTTATTTTGTTTTACCATTTTGGCTGTTTCTAGCAAATTAGTTGTTTGCTTAGTTTTTCAATATTTCTTCGTAGACGTGCAGGTACAAAGAGAAAAGATGGGACTCTAGAAGGATGCTTGGGTCAGGAGGAATGCCCTCGTCGCATTCAGCAACTGTGACAGCACTTGCAGCTGCCATTGGTTTCCAGGAAGGAACTGGAGGGTCAGCATTCGCCATTGCAGTGGTTTTGGCATGCGTTGTATGTAACTCTAAACCAGGTCTTGTTCATTCTTTTGTGTAGGCATGCTTGCTCATGTTTACTTTTTTGGGTTGGTATGTGAAATGATCAACAGAATGTCGAAATTTCGTTTGTTTACTTAAATTAATGTCGTACTCTGAAACTTAAATTGCATGTGCTGCAGAGTCATCTCTCCGACTTCTGTGAGAGGATTATGACTTTTTTATTCATCATCAACTTGCCATTAGTGATTTCAGTGTCTAATACTGTATAAATAATGTATAAGCTATTTATCTTAGTTCTGTAAACCTTAATTGACTGCTGCTTGGGTGTGTTTGATATGAATTGGGTGTTATTTTGTATGTCTTGGACCAAGTATTCTTTAGTTAAAGAGAAGATATAACGAAGCCTTTCATTGGTTTAGAATTGTTATTGCTTATAATTTAACTCCCTTGCAAAAATCTAAATACACCCGGTAGGTTATTTTTCCCAATTTCTGAGCAAATATATGTTTTCTGCTCCATGGGTGATGTTAGAATAGTTATATCTGTAGGCTGTTGCGTAGAAACCCTTGATACCAAAGTTGCTGCAAGTGATAGGGTGAAGGTAAGTGACCTCAAACAGGGATGAATCATGGGAGCCACAAACATCTGAACTAATTATAATTCAAAGAGACCATGCCTATATCCTCCAGTTCTCATTGTTTTTTGTCACTCAAAGTAAAAGATGGCAAGTAGTCATTCTTTCATTTGTATTACATCATTCTGAGTTTGGTTTCCATTACTGTCCCTAAATTTATATACCGTCTACAATTTCTTATGGAGTTAGTTGCCTGTATTTATATTACTGTTTCTTGCAGGTCATGTATGACGCTACTGGTGTAAGACTGCATGCTGGACGCCAAGCTGAAGTGAGAATCTTTTCTAGCCATCAACCTACACTTTTGATTTTATACATAGAATTGCAGTATCTAAAGTATTGGGGCTTTCGTGATTGTATACTGTATATGTGCTTTGTGGCAATGCTTGTTTTATTATTTGCTAATTTAATATAATATGTTGCTTTTGCAGTTATTAAATCAAATAGTGTGTGAGCTACCTCCAGAACACCCTGTTTCTAATGTTAGACCTCTATGAGATTCACTCGGTCATACGCCTTTGCAGGTTTGTTGCATTGTGCATGTTCATGTTCATTCATGCACTTAATATTAAATGGCAATGACCGATAGTCAGAACCTTGACAATGAATGATCATAACTTGCATCTCTAAATTGTGCTCTAGAAGAAATTTCTAATTGATGCATGGTAACTCTAGTACACAGCATAAATCTTTATATTACTATAATTTTTGTTTCATTGGTATGGTTGCAGGTTCTTGCAGGTGCAGTGTTGGGATGTATAGTAGCATACCTCATGAAAAATTCCAGTTAGCGGATGGTAAACTTAATTAGTGATTATTCTCATCTCCTGAATCGAAATTTCCCAGGCTCCAGAGGTCATTGCAAGCATTTCCACAAAAGATTTCTCAACGTTCTTTTTTTATTTGATCATTGACAGTGAAAGGGATTGATCAAAAAGTATGTCAATTTTGTACCCAGAATTCAACTGTAAAAAAATTAGAAAGTGTGTTCTAATGCCTTTTCATCACTTGACTGCATGAAAGTTCATCCCAAGGACATAAAATGATTTTCAGCTCGGATATTACCAATACCATACAATCTAACTCATTGGTGGGGTTCCTGAAAACTAACCTTAAACTCTTTAGTGCTCGAAGATAACAATTTTCTGCATGCCCCTAACCAAACCCAGCTACATTAGGATTACTCGTTAATGATTGATCAAGTTTGATTTGTTAAAAAAAAAAATGACACACTCTAAAGGGGTTGAAATTTTCTAATTTACTTACTAAGTAATCCCACTATTAGTTTATTGTGATTCCAGGTAATGATGATGTTCTTGACGCACTGAGCAATTGAATAAGTTCTTCAAATTGGTTGTGGTCTCTTAGGGTGTTTAGACCTATAAGATCAAGTTTATGCTTATTTATTTTAAATATTGAATTTATGATGTCAGGTGTATAATTAGGAGATTTAAGATTTTTCTTTGGATTTAATATTTTATTATTTTGTACTTTATGAATTTAATCAAATTATGGATTTTGAAAGATTTGGTTTTTTTTTTTTTTTGGAAAATACATGACAATGATTGAGTTGATTAAATTAGAAGAATTTTTTTTTGGATGACTCAAGTTTATGTATAACAGTATAAGTGAATTGCATCTTCGAACGTATCATTTGTGGTTGTGACACTCAGCGTGTGTAATCGTGAATTTTTAAATAAATTTAGTTGAGCTTCATGTTACTTTCTCTTCTATGTGGGCATACGGTTCACTTTGACATTAATTTGAAATCAACACAATGACATGACATATTCATGCAGAATCTACATTGGCCTTTCAGGTGTGGAACTGAGAATTCCCTGTAGCAAGAGCAAAGCAAGCTATAGAAAAAACAAATACATTAAAGTACTCTATAAGAAAATTATCCTAATACATCAAAAAGAAGGAATAGAAATTAGATTGCAAGGGCCATGGCCCCTCCTAGTCCCTTCTGTGTTCTGCCCCTGTCTCTACAATCGAACAATTACAAGAACAAAGAGAAGACGAGATTATTAAAAGTTCAGCCTGCCATGCTCATCTTTTTCCACTTAACTACAACTTCATCCCCTGAAGATTTAGCAAGAGATCATCAGAGTTCAGCATAACCTTGTTGGATGAATTGGAGATAATTTGTGCAATTTCTCTTGCAGCTTCAATTTTCCTTAGAGTGATAAATGCTGGATTGTTGGCAATGGCTTGACCAATCAGCTCGGCACTTGTGGCTTCACCCTGGAAAGCAGAGCAAGATAATTCAAAGGAGGAAAACTGCTTAAACTAAACAAATTTATGAAGAGAAAAGACAATGGAAAATCCCACATGCATACGTTTATTACCACTTAAAGTACGAAACTGTAAATAAGATATCATTTTAAAGACCTTACATGGGGAATGAGATATTTAAAACGCTCACCACGTTTATTCGCAAAACAAGCAATAGAATGAAAAAGCCATTAATTGGCACTGGTACAAAGTGAGGTCATGGGAAGGAGATGTCTTTAGAGCTCTCAAGAACTGAAATGGTCCTGAAAGTTACTATTACTCCAGAAAATGGACGCTGGAACAATGAGGGATGCTCTTGAGCAGTATGGCCTGGTATGAGTAGCCATGACTTGACCAACCAACTTAACCAAAGAAGCACATGTTTAATACAAGGGGTTGACATTTGATCACAAGGAGAAATGATTCTGTTTAGTTTTTGTTTGGGTCATCTATTTACTACTGCTAAATATCTATCAGTTTTCATTACCATGAAATGAAGGGGCAACAGATTAATGTACCAGCCCAAGAACCACAATGCTTTCTTTTACATTGATACACAGTAAGGAGAAATAAAGACATTGCAGAAACTGCACTAAACACAAAATAATACCCAAATTTGAGGAATTAACATTCCTTTATCTCACCTGTGCTCTTATAATAGCACTTTTCTTGTCTTGTTCAGCTTTTTCCACTACAAATTTAGCCCGCTCAGCATCTTGTGCAGCCACCTGTTTGGCTTCAATTGCAATCATAAACTCCTTCCCAAAAGTCAGGTTAGTGATCGACACATCATCCAGTGCAATATTGAAATAGGCTGCCCTCTCTGTCAAAATCTTCCGGATTTCCCTACTAACAGCCTACAAATTGAAAAGAATACAGTCAATCAACAGTCAGTGACACCTGGAAATTGTACCATCTTTAACTTATCCTTTGGATAATATATACAAAGCTAAAGTATATAAACTCGCAATGTACCAGAAAGGAAAATAAAAGAACAAAGACCCTTCAGAACATGGGTATGGCTTCAACTGATGTTAATACGGTTTCAGTTGTGAAAAATGTTCTCAAAACAAGAAATAGTTAGTCGGAAATTGTTCGATTAAGTAAAAGATGAACCAAAAAACAGTTCTAGTTATAGCTAACAGAAAACAATAGGCCTTGCTACTTACCTCTCTCTGAGTAATGAGTTGACTGGCATTATACTGTGCAACTACAGATTTCAAAGTTTCATGGATAATTGAAGGCAGGACCCTCTCAATATAATTCTGACCAAGAGTTCGATAAACTGTAGGTAATTGGTCTGGCTCAGGACGGGTCAGAACTCGAAGCCCTATTCTCACCTGTAAAGCAAAACCAAGTTAAAATTTAGAAAGATTAGTCATTATACTAACAATAACTATAACTGCCACCCTTTCACCTATATATCTTAATAAACATTATAAAAACTTCACTAGAAATCTACACATAGGTAGAACAGGTTCAACTTTATGTGACAAGCTATCTGAAAGTAGGGGTTAGGAAGTGAATAGATGCAACAAGAGGTCACGGAAATGTTTAAAACATTTGAGGTACATAGTTCATGGGATATTCTTTTAGCTCAACAGGACCTATCTGAAAGTAATTCAATATTTTCATTTTCAGATGGAAAATAACTGATAAAATTCCAAAGACATTTTAAGATCATTATCAAAGTTTATTTCAAAATGTAAATAAGGTTTTGGGAACAATAGTTTAGAAAAAGACTGAATATTTGCATTCACAGCTTTTAGGACATTAAATGGTCACTTCTTAAAAATGTTAGTTGTGGAATTTTCATAATCTTTATGGAACATAAATAAGAAAACATCATACCATCTGGAGGTCACGGCTTCCAGAAACACTCTCAACTACTTGGGGTCGTGCGCGGACATCATAGATGATGGGCCTCTCAAACCATGGAATCATTAAGTGTGTTCCTTCAGGATAAACCTGCACTTTTATGACGTAAGCATATTGTATTGACATAGTCAATATAAAAGTAAATAAATAACAAGAAAGATATGGGCTATAGAACAAGGAATCTCATTATTGATTAGTCCTTTTAAGGTATTGTGCTGATGTGGCAAACTCACCATTGGGTCATGACAGATATGTTCATCAACCACTTTTTAAGGCTACATATAAGTTACAAATCATCTTTAATTGAAAAAAAAAATAAAATTCCATTCTCTGGCAGGTGATAGGGTAAATAGGTAGTTCTTCCTATTCTAAAGGCCAAATGGTCTTGACGCTATAAAAGCCAAAAGTTCAAAATAACAAATAGCTTTTTTCATGCGTCTAAAAAAAATTTTGGGCAAAATATATGAGCGAAGTAAAGCCAGATCTGACTACAGTTATGTTATTCGTAGGATAAGAAAAGCAATTAGTAACAACTTTACATATTTCCTATGTACAAGAATATGAGGAAAGTATTAACCTTATCTTTGATACCAGTGATACGGTTGAACACAATGGCTCGATGCCCTCCTTCGACATTGTAGAGACTATTGTTAAGTCCATAAAAACCAAGACCACCAACAATTCCCACTGCAAGCAAAGTAGAAATCCCACGACCGCTTGGCACTTGGGGAACTTTCATGTTTTTAAAATTCATTTTGATCCTGAGGATGTACAAGTTAAGTGTCAATGTTAGATAATCAAAAGAAAGTATTCAATTCTACCTCTTGTTGTAATATAAATGGAAAACGGAAAACGGAAATCGAAAAGAGAAATGTGAAAGGTATACAATTTAACAACCTACTATGAAGGAAACGGTAAATAAACATGACTGAAACTTTTTGCTTATTTTCACTAATAGAAAACCGCAACTCAAGTAACCTCTACAATGAAATTAGCAACGAACTAAAAATGTTTAGTTCTCTCTTTCCAACGCTTGCTGTGCAACCAAAAAGAACACAACACGCAAAAGTGAAAACGCCAAAAGACGACAAAAAATGATCCCCAAATTGTGAATCTCGTAGATGGGTTTCAACACATTAAACTAAAGGGCAAAAAGAAAAAAAATGAATTTTTATATCTTACTGTTGATGAAATTTTCTTAAACCAAACACAACAGAGTAATGCATAAACATTTTATTTGGAGGAAAATCGGAAAACAAAACGAACCCAACTTGTAAAACTCGTTTTTCGTCCCCTGGACAGTAAACACAGAACGAATAAACGATAACCCAGTAAACCGAGAACGAATAAACGATAATCCCAGTAAACCGAGAACGAATAAACGATAACCCCTTGAAATCTAAGATCCAAAAGGTTGATCTTTTCACCAAACTTTCTATTTCTTTAACTTCCTTACCAGCCAAACACAGAAATGTACAAATGAAAAATGAACAGAGATTGAAACCCGAAAGCACAGAGATCAATATACCTGATAGTCGTCAATGGACCAAATGAGATGTACGGAGAAGGGTTTAGGGTTTATGCTGGTTATAATATCAGAACAGAAATACAAAAACAAATGGTTTATCTATGACTATAATAAAAGCGAGAGAATGCGTGGGAAAGGGGTTTAGCCGTTTAGTGATTTCTGTGTCGTATCAGTCTTGCTCAACTTTTCCACGGTGGCAGGAACCATAAAAAATACAAAACGACATGTCGTCATCAGAATGCAAACCCAAAAAAGTAACCACCACTTTTCTCTGTTTTCAAATTCTCACAGAGAGCTTCAGAAACAGAAGGACGATTCGCTCAGAAACTCTCCCTCTCTCTCTCTCTCTCTCTCTCTCTCTCTCTCTCTCTCATGCCAGTACTCAGTGGGTGGGTGAGGCATTGAGTTCAAAACCGTTTCGTCAGCACCGAGAGTTTCGATGGCCAACCGTCCCCAATCGCCGACGAGTCCGTTGTTCGTGTTGGGCTCCAACGATGACCAACTCGAACGCGCCCTGGCACGCGCCGCACGCGCCGCTGCCAACCGTCGCAAAGCTGCTATAGTTACAGATGCTCCTCCTCCTCCGCCGGACGACCCTTGCCTCAGTACAGAACAGATTATCGACCTCTTCCAAAACTGCATTAAGCTCGCCAGCGAAAATGTCCGTACATGCTCTCTCTCTCCTTAATAATTTCTTCAACCGGGCTTTCTATAATGTACACTTGGCAATTTATTATTGCTGTTATTTACAAATTAAGCTTATAAGGCTTCGTTTGGTTGCTGAGAAAATGCTGGAAAGGAAAATAAATGAAAGTGAGGTTTTTTCACTGCTCAAGTGTCATATTTTAGGATATACTTAAACTTTACTGTTTCTCAGTCTTTCCTTTTCTAAAACAAAAGCAGCAAAGCACACGAGGCTCGTATACTTTCTTTTATTGACCCACGTTTGCTTAACAACCAGACAATTTTTATACTTCATGCTGAGTTCCTCTTATTTACTTATTTTTTATGTGAATACATTGTGATTTCTTTTCTTTTTCCTGTCTGTATTTTAGAAAATAAACCAGAAGAACACTTGGGATCTTAAGCTTATAGATCATCTTAGCGAGGTAATTAAAGTCAAAGCCGAAAATGACATAGAGACTAATTTCCAAAAGGTTCGGAGCACTTTTTGTGAATATGGGTTGGTTTGGAGATATTATTGGGGTTTATGTGTTCATGGAGATATTATTGTGATTAATTTTAAGCGGCCAGGCAAGTTGCACATTGGAAGCGGGGGTGAAAATTTACTCTGTGAGGGTGGATTCAGTTCACGCTGAGGCGTATAAAGTCTTAAGTAGGATCAATCGAGCCGGTCTTGAAGATGAACAAGGTTAGTGCCTGTACACTTTACTCATCAGTTTAAGTCTGTATTTTTTTTTGGGTCATGGGTTCCGTTTATTAATTTCAGGCAGTTTTGGGATTTCGTAGCTTGGTGTTTTAATGGTTCTTTGTCTGGTCAGTTCCCTAATGTGGTGCTTTGGTGACAGAAACTACTATGGAGGATGGCAATGTCACCACTGGGCAGGATAGGCGTCAGTCGAAGAAAGAGTCGGAGAGGAAGGTATGGGTTTTTTTATTAGATTGCATTAGCAAATTCAACTGCAAGTGCAAACTAATGGATATGACTTTTGAAGATATCACCGATGTCGACATTGGAATCCGCCTTTGAAGCTCTTAACATTAAGAAGTTTGATGGTAACTTCACAACATAGGTTGTCCGTTCTGTTCATTATTTTCTTCTACCTTTTAAATTTCTAATTCATTTTATTTCCTGGATTTTAGTTGCATTCACGGTGGATCCTCTATATCATCAGACATCTGCACAGTTTGATGAAGGTGGAGCCAAGGGTCTGCTATTGAATAATCTTGGAGTATATGGAGGATGCCAGGTGCTTTTTGATTCTTTTGAAGTTCCAGGGAAGTGCAGATCAAGATCATTGCAAAATAATGCCTTGGATTTGATTGATCTCTCTTTTGCCAAAGGTGCGTGACATTTCTGATATTGGCATTGGAATCTCTCTTGTTTGATTGCCCCAAATACCACTTTTTATCCTTATTTTTTTTTTCCATGTTCTCTTATCTTTTACAAATTTTATTGGTTTTTTTTTGGTGTGGGTAGAATCTGTGGAGCAGATGGTGACGAACATGCGTTCAAAGAATGAAATTTCTCCTACTCTCAAGGAGATACTTTACCAATTTGAAGAAGATAATCAGCAACCATCACAAGCTTTTAATATATGCCAGAATTCAGATCTCGAAACGGAAGCCTTTGATGATAACGAAGTTGAGTTGGACACCTCATTTGGGAACCATGACACATGGACCTTTGATCATGATGATGTTGATATAAGTGTTGCTCATGAGAACATGAGGTTTGGAGATCCTACATTTGAAAGTTATCATGAGGTATCTGTTATATGCTATATTCTGAAGTTGTTTAGACCTTGATTGTTTGCTTTTAATATATAACATGTATTTTTAACAATTCTCTAGTTTTCTCTATAGATCTCTGCTGAAAGAAAAAGATATATCGGAATAAGTTTGCTAATTTTGTGTAGGATAATAATTCTCATGCACCATGTGGAGCTGATGTGGATGACAGATTTGAGAAAGTTTCCACGTTTTTGTTACAAGGGTTGGGTCTCACTTCAAAACAAAATGCATGGGCTGGTCCTGATCACTGGAAATATGGGAGGCCTAAGGGTTGGTATTACAAAGGAAATGACCTAATTGGTTTTCTCTGTTGTGGGTAAGCATTGATTTTTCTGTCTTCGGTGTCTATTCTGTAGGTTCAGAGGATGCTCCTGCTACTGAAAGCAGGCCAATCACTACTAAGAAGAAAAACCATACAGAAGTTGACCTTGATTTCACAGCATCCTTAAACAAAGAATTTCCTGATATCTTTTCTCCCCCAAAAAATTTCAAGTCTTTACTGCTACCTGCAAATAAAATACCACGTAGTAACTTACTTCCAGAAGATTGTCATTATCAACCTGAGGAGCTTGTGAAGTTGTTCTTTCTTCCCAATGTTTCGGTAATATAAATTTATCCTTGTCCCATAACAGAAAGATATAAATATATATATATATTTATCCATGATATACTATGCAAACCAAGTAGGTATTCTGATGGCATCATGGTTAACTCCAAGTGTAGGATCCCAGTCTGAGGTCTAAGTTCAGCACACATACAGAATAGATACGCAATGGCCTGAGTTTGTGGTGGCCACAGTATAAGTATCCACAAAATTAAAGTTTGTTACTTAATTAAAGAAATAAATATGAATGATAGTATGTACCTTAACATGCTACTGCTCAAATTATGTTGTACAATGCCATGCACCATAGTGTGTACATGTTTAAGCTGAGCCTAGGTTAGCCTAAGCTGATCTTTAACTTATTATCAGGTCTGAAATCAGACTATGGTCTTGTCCAGTTGAAAAAATGGCCAAATGGTAGTCTGCCTGAGTTGCAGGCTGACTAATTGACATTGGGCAATTTTCTCATGTTCCTGCCCAGATTTTATAGAAATTTGTGAATCCTTATATTGTTTGTTGTGACTAATGATAAATTTTCAATTGTGGTTGCAGTTCATTGGCAAGAGAAAACAAAAGAATCTTACAGGTATTAGCTTCTTCCTACGTATATGTTTTTGCCTTATTTTTATTTAGATTAACTATAATTTATTTTTCTTGTAGAATTTAATTGTCTGTATACTAGCATTCCTTAAGACGTAAATTTAGAATTGGCTCACTCCATGATTGTGTTGACTTAAGGTATAATAGTTGCTTTTAGATTTTGCAGCATCTGTTTGATGATGTGAGGTAGCACATCTGACTGAGTTACAATCTATCTTAAATAGATTCATACAAATTATATTTTTATACTTTTGTGTTATGATACTAATCTTGTTTTGCTTCCAGAAAGAAAAGGCTAATCTTGTTCTATTGTGTTATGATATCTTAGCAAGTACCTCCCGGAAGAATTTGGCAAGAAAAGATTAATAGTATTTTGATGACTCTCTTGTTTTTAATGTTCAGATGATAACTCGTGGGAGCAAAGTAATGATTTTGATGAAGCATTGCCATCATGGGACAATGAGAGTGTGCTTAGTGGCCAATATAATTATGAATGTGTTCATAGCACTGTGGAAGACTTGGATACACTTGTTTCTCAGCCTCGTCAGGTTTGTTTTATCCAATTTTTTTGTTTATTTGATGAACATAAGTATCTATCCTGGTTGCCTTTTGGATTTGGTCAGTAGGAGTTCCAATAGATTGGGTGTAATGTAGAATTTAGGATGCAATGCTAAACTGTAAGCTGCAATTATTAATAAGCAAAATGAAGGGATTTTCTCTAAATGGAGCTATGGGGTTGAAGGATTGTCATAACATTGGGTTGGGAAAATTTGGCTATATCAACCTTGAATGATATATTTTGTTCTTTCTTTCTTTTACTTGGTTTACATTTGCTAATGATGCTATCTGAAAATACAGTGTCCTCATTCTCTAGCAGGGCAGTTTCTTTCTTTATTAGGAAGTGTCGTGAAAGACATAATCCATGTGAATTAATTATGCATTAAAAAAAAAAATCAATATGTGAGAAATCTGAGACTCGTGGTTTTGTAAGAGGATTTGTTGGTTAAAAGACTCGTGGGAAATTTACGTCATGAAACTCTGGTAGTCATGCATGTCTTGAGTTGTGACAATTGACATTTCAGGTAAGCAAGATTGAAGTTCAATATGACAGAACTTCAAAACGAGTTGATGTTCATGCATTGAAGGAAACTCTTTGGGATCATATGCAAGAATCTATCGAAGTTCCTCAAATGGTGAGCATATTCTTTTAACTTGTGCGAAATTCATGTTTTTTCTTTTTCAATATTTTTTTGAAAAAAATGGTTCCAATTTTTAGTTTAGCAATTCAGGGAAGTTAAGTTTTTAGATATATGTTCAAAAATTTCATAGGAAGCTGGTTGCTTGATTCTTCCACCAATATGATAAACCTCATAACTTTAGTATCTCTTTGCAAGCTCCTCAGTAAACTTTCTATGTGTCATATCTTATGTTTTCAATTTTATGTAGCATAGGAAGTTTGCCTTGTGTTCTGAATAATTTTTTTTTTTCCATACAAAAGGAAGTGAAAGACCCTATATCCTTCAAGCATATCCTGGCCACCTTTCCTGTCAACTGCCGAGCTGCAGTGCCTGAGGATATCTCGCCCCATTTGTGTTTCATCTGCCTTTTGCATTTGGCTAATGAGCATGGGTTAAGCATTATTGATTCCCCCGGTTTAGATGACTTGAGCATCCATCTTCCTTCTCGTTTAAACTCTGATCGAGTGATCCAGCCTTTATTATAGCCAAGATGTAGTGTAAATTTTGATATGTGAATATTTGAAGTTTAGCATTCAGTCGCCATATACAAGTTGCCAAGGTCTATTAAGCATTTGTGAAAGAAATGAGAAATGTAAGTCTATTTTAGTTGTCATGATTCTCATCTTTTATTGCATGTAATGTCTTGATTGTGACCATGGCCCTGAACATTTCTTAAGCTAATCCAGTTTCTCTATATGCTGTTCAACTTCAATGTGCCTTTTGTAAGTATGATATGAAATATCAGTGCCTGATGTACACATTTGCATCCTGTGTGATAACCTTTTATTTGATTTTGCCTCTAACCCATCAACTTTTTTGTAACTGAGCTTATAGTTTATCAAGAACTGCATACCATTTTGTGTCAATTATTGACTTTGAGAAGGTATGCATGGGGTAAAGTTTGTTGAGGTGAGGTGGGATTTTAGTCTCATGGGACCAATTATGTGCAATCTGTCATATTCATGTTAGTAAGTTGTGTCATATTTGTGTTCGTGTTGAGTCGTGTTATTGTGACCCTAGAACCAATTATATGCATTCTAACTAGTTTTTACTGTCATTCTTTACTCAAATTCCATTTGCGCCCAGTACAAGTTACCATAAATCTTGGGTAAAAACACATGAAAGAAACTCTCAATCTGGAGCTTAGTTGTATCAAAAGGATAAGGGAGTATCTAAATTTGTTGGCAAGGATTTGGTGATGCAATGCACGTTGAGCCTTGCTTTTTTGAGACTGCTATTTCCAGCCTCATATCTATTCAAAGGAAAAAAAGTAAATCCTCAAGCCTCACATCTATTCCAAGCAAAAGGGAATCCTATAACCTAGAAAGTGAAATACACTCAGAGAAGGAACATGGCAATCCTTTTGTTTATGTTATTTTGATTGAACGTTTGTCTCCATTATAGAGGCTATCTGGTGTGGGTCCCATAATTGTCTGTCTATACATTGTGATTGACTACATTTGTGGTTAAGTATTGTGAGATCCCATTAGGATTACAGATAGTTCTTATAGCTAAGAGAAAAGAAAGGTGACTAACCGCTTTTGACAAATTGTGGATAACTTAACCATAGATGGCAATAGGGTTGCTATATCTTGTTCTTTGTGATACGAGGGTGACAACTAGAAAAGTTTGAAACTTCAATAGTGAAGTCATGTGCATGTATCCTTTTCTTTATCCACTTTTTTGGGAGCCTTTAAATTATAAATTCTCTTTGAATGTAATGAACGCTTGTAATTTGAGGATATTAGAGAGGAAGAGATGAACCCGAAAAAAAAAAAAAAAAAAAAAAAACAAGATGGGTTTAAATTTGAAGGTCATTCCAGTATTATCTAAGTCTAGTGTGTACTATATTTATTCATTACATTTATTATATAGATAAAACTTGTAAAAATATGGTTGATAACGTAATGAGTAAATATGATATAAATAGTTTTATTCTTAAAAATCGGTGATTAGCTAATACATAAAATAGGAAACTAAAAAGAGAAAAAAGTTTGAGGGCCTAGGATTATGGGGGTCTTAAAAGTCTAGGCTGACCTTTTTGTTTTATTGCGATTTACGGGCTGAGAGGCTAAAAGCCCAAGCTGCAGTGACAAGTGGGCCTCCAAAAGTGGAGGGGGATTGGGGGGGACCACTCACTGTAGGCGCACTTAGTACAAGTGGGACAGAAAAGATTCTCAAGGGGTCCAAATTCTACAATCAGACCCCAAAATGGCCGAATGCTTCTCTGGTGGGACCCACACAATTGCTCCTGAAACCGCACGTTTGTTGTGGCAAGATCTAAATCAACCAACCATCCATCTCCTAAAAAAAAAGAAGAAAAAAAGAGATTAAGAAATTAGAGAATATGCTTTCACCGACCTTATCAAGCATTGTCCAATTATATTCAATTTATCTCCCTCTTGCTCCTGCATATTCTGTTGTGTTGCTGTCTCTAGCTTGCCTTCTTTCCCTGCTTTGCTACATCTTTCTTATAGTGTATCAACTCTATGTTATTGTATATGTGAGGTCCTAATAATATATGATCTCTAGTATCTCAAACCCTTTTATGATTATTTAGTTTGGATTTGAAACTGGTGGATTCTCTATTGTAAAAACTTGAAAAAAAATATTTTAAGCACGATATCAACCCAAAAAAATATAAGTAGATTATTTGAACTAAAAAACAAGTAACACCAAATGTGACTGGAAAATATATTTATATATCATTGTTTCTTAATAAGGGCCACTCTTGTTAATTTAATGCACAGTAAATTTAGATATATCTTGAATCTGTATAACCTCAATTTGCTTGACCTATACTTAAATTCATTGACCATGAAAATGACCTGCAAGAAGAGATAAAATTGTACTGTGATTAAGGCACTGGTTTCCTATGAATTTCTCTTGTACTTCTCTGTTGACTATAATATACTATCTTGCAGCCACCATATATCCTTAATAGATTAGAATAATAGTTAATGCAAGGCAAGTTCCACCTCTCTCTCTCTCTCTCTCTCTCTCTCTCTCTCTCTCTCTCTATAAATATGTCACAGGCTTTACTTGGTATCTACTACTACAAACCCCATTCCTCTCATTCTCTTATTTCTCACTACCCCATCACCTTTTCAGTCCCTGATCAACAGAAGCCATGAACAAGTTTGAGAAATCTCAGATTCTAATGCTTTCTCTCCTTGCTGTTCTTCTCACCATTGCACCTCTGTTATCCTCATCTTTGAGGACCACTTATCTCTATATCATCACTAACCTCCTCATCATTGCCTTGGGAGCACAAGCTGGCCTTCTCTCAGCCTTCTCCAAGCCTTCAGATGACAAAAGGAACACTACTGTTTCTGCTGCCCCAAAACCTCTGATTGCCTCAGAATTAGCCTCTTCTGACAAAAGGGTTGTTGCCCATAATGATGAAGATCAAAGGGTTGCTTCAGAATGTCCTGAAAAAAATCCTAGAGTAATTGAAACTTCCAAGTCTGAGAAAATTTCTGGCACTTTAGTGAAACTGGACCACAGTTCTAGTGTGAAAAAGTGTCCCTCCATGCCAAGCCTTTTCTTCATAGGGAGTTATGAGGCTGATCAAGGAGATGATGATGATGAGGTTGAAAACTACAATGATGTGGAGGAGGAAGAGGTGTCAGATCTTAGTGGGCAAGAGTTGTTCGCCAAAGCTGAGACCTTTATTGGAAACTTCTACAAGCAGTTGAAGATGCAGAGGGAAGAGTCATGGAAGAAGATTCATGGGTTTTATCAAAAAGCCTTCTAATAATTAAGACTTTTATATTAATCACTGTGAAAATAATGTTTTCATATATATCTAGGGTCATTGGTTTTGGGGATATTGTGATTGGTCAGAGGGGAACCATACCATAATTCCTTTCATTGGGTTTGTACATAAATGAAGTATTGTCATACAGAGTGTGTTCCTGTTTTTACAACAGGGTGGGGGATTAGGGGATTAGTCTAGTCAGGCACTTCGTACAAAGTTTGTCACAGGGGGGTCGAGAAAAAAAAAAATTACTAGCTACATATAAAATTTCTTGTACTGAATTGCTGTTATACAGCAAATCTATAAATATTTTTATGGTTGATGACCTTTTATTTGTTCTTAAATTACATGCAATCTGAAAAATATTATAACTTGATAAGTTTTTCTGCAAGCTAGAAATTTGCAGCAGGTGTTGCCTGAGGGGCATGTTTTTTTAAGGAGGCAATTATAGAAATGGTTTACTTATTATTTACTAAGTTTCGTTTTGATCCACAAATTGTTTTAAGTTCCATATTTGTTCACGAATTGTCTGATGTGTTCCATTTTGATCCAAATCGGACAAAATCGGACAATTATGCTCCTCGGTCTTGTACCAATAAGTTAATTTTGAGGGACAAAATTGTCCATTTTAGACCAAAATGAAACACATAAAATAATTTATGGACTAATATGGAACTTAAAAAAATTTGTAGACCAAAATGAGACTTAGCGAATAATAAATGGATTATTCTGTAATTTTCTCTTTTTTATAATTGTTCCATCACTGGTCTTAATACTTAGCTACCAGCTAGACAAAAACATTAGTCATATTTTGTGGTGAAGAATGTCGGCAGAACCTGAAATGAAACAACAAATAATTATTGGTTTATATGTAAGATCAAAGGCAAGTTCAAGTGAATGCCAAACAGACACAATATGATAAATAGCAGTGATCAAGATTTGGGCTTATGTAATGTATTACCAACATTTGCATTTGCATTTTTTTCTTTTTGTTTAAAAAAAAGAAGACACTTTGCTGCCTAGTGTATGAAGAAGACACTTTGCTGCCTAGATGCAATTTTAAGATTAGAGGATGATCAAAAATTGTTGAATATACAGCATTTTTAAAGCCAACTACATTGTTGAATATATAGCTTGTAATATTGATGAAGAGCAAAAGAGCATGCAATGCTGTCTCAACGGCAAGACAAGGAAGAGCTACTTGGTCTGACTCTGATATTCACAGTCATAAGCTGATGAAAAACATTAAGAACCATTGAAAATAATTTGCTTCATTTCACAAACAAAGAGAGGCTTTCATTATACAGATTTGGGAGGGCTCCTTGAGGGTCCAATTTGTCCAAATGAGAATTCATAGAGGCTTTAATCTCATCTCATTTTTTCCTCTTATACTAGAATTGCTCAGCTTTTGTCTCTGTAGTTTTGGCTTAAACATAAAGCTAGGCTAGCTAGCTACCCACCATGCTAAAGCAGTACTACATAGTGCTAATTATTTGTCTTAACCTTGTGCTAATTGTGTACTCCTCATGTAGATAGGATTAATGTATTCGGTAACCTTGCTGTAACCCATTCTAATGGCATGTCTCTCTGGTTGATGGGTGTGTTAAGGGCCCACATGTTTTGCCCTTATGTTGCACCAATAATATTCCTAATTTAATCACTTGGAGATATAACGGATGTGAGATTCTATTTTAAAAAGTCTCCGTGCAACTTAAAAAATAATATTCTGCTTAATGAATCCAATGAAAGATATAATTTGTGAGGTTGTCTGTTAATTTTTCTATCATAATTTGTGCTTAAACATTTTAATCTAGTTATATGAGAGTTCTGAATGATTGAAATGTTTAATCTCGTTAATGAAGTTCTCCAAAGGGTGATAAAAAAAAATTTAAAAAAAAAACAAGAAAAGAGGCATTGCAATTGCAATTGACACGAAAGCTCAAACAAGTTAATTTGATGTTGTTGATAGGCTTTAGGTAATTACTTAATAGTTAATACTATCTTGAAAGGGGTGAAATTGTTGCCCGTCTATGCTTTAAGTTTTTAACCAAGCTCTTTTGTAAAATTAATATTATTTAAAAAATAAAAAGAGCGTATTTCTTGGAAGAAGCATCAAGCATGAGCCAAAAGTAACAAAAAAAATTATTGTGTGTCCCTAAAAAGGATTGATATTTGATAGTAACATTTGCAAACTAATAAAGATGTCATCTCTACCTGCTCTTGGAGTGTTGTGTGTGCGTGGCTGCGTGGGGTGTCAACAGCAATAGCATGGTCTTGGAATGGTGTTGGTGTCCAAGTTTTCAAAGATTTTTATCTTTTTGTATTTTATAATTTTTATTGCCCTTTCTGGCTCTAAATATCTCTCTCGTACGTACACGTATGTGACCATTTGACATTACCGACCTCAAGCCAACCACCATTTCTATGTGGATTTAATCATTAACAGGGCATTTTTTCACAATGAGGTGGAATCACAACAATCCACCTGGGAGAAGATGCCGACTATATCCTCTATGTGCATGTTACTTGTTTTTTGTATGAGTGAGAAAAAATTTCAACTTGAAATATTTTTAGCATTGTGCAGATATAGTTACTACAATGTACATACGTGCACCAAATTATTTATGAGCATTCATAATCCCTTACCATTTTTTAGTATGTTTGAAAGCGTTTAAACACTTATAAGTAATGAAACCCATAAATTAATAAACTTCATAATAAATCTATATTTAAATAAATAATATATTATTGCATAATTATCAGCAAAATATGGTTGCATAATTTAACGGTGGACAAATTTAATAACCTTAACATTATTTTTGTAAATTCACCTCAAATAGCACAATTTACAAGTATTTGGAAATTTCCTAGGAAGGTACGGAAAATGAAATGTATAAATGCACACTCAACTCGAAAAATAATGACAAAACCAAGATTCATTTGCATTTGAAAACGTTTGGATTGGATACAATGAAATGTTCTTTGCTCGTTCGATCTGCTGAATTTACCAAAGTTGACATCATCCTGCTACCTAACATATAATCCTCATCTTGAGTTTTGGATTTGACCATATAATACTTTTTTCTTTTTTCTATTTTGTGAAAGACCATATAATACTTAAACGTTCTACAAGTGGCAAACCTATAGTATGAAGTATAATTCAATAATTATAGGGAATAGTCCAAGATAAGCATGATCTATAATCATTTTTTTGGGAACCAATAAAATACCATGCTTTAGTGGTTTGTCCAACATATTTTACACACTTCGAACAAAAAAAGATGTAGGGTTGTGCAAAATAAAATCTAACCTAGCTTTTATTTGATGAAAGATCTTTGGTCAGGTAAATATCCAAAGGGTGGAAGACACCATTACATTCTTCATCTAATTGTGGAGAATTATCGAACACTACATATAATATTAATTATTATTTACTTATAAAGTCGAAGACGCTCACTACAAAACTCCCTTGATATTTTTTTTAGCCTTCAAAATGAATAGGAATAATCATCACTGATCTCCTAAATATATTGTTTTTTTTTTTTTTAGATTAGTGAAGACAGTTTTATGGCATCTCAATGACCAATAATTAAGACAATGACTCAAACATATTATTTATTAATGGATCTAGATATTTTATTTGTCTTTTGAGTATCTCTGGTTTTTAATGAAAGTGGTTCACTCAAAATGCATATGTTTTTATTTTATTTTTATTCGGGTGGAGGGGAGAGTCGAATTTGGGATCTTTTTAACATTGTAGAGAGAAATATCATTAGACTAATTGCTAGTTAGTCTAGAAATTCATATGTTTTTTTTTTTTTTGGTCTGATAAAAATTCATTTGTTATATAATATATTTTTGAGTTTTATTACTAGAACCTAAAAAAAATTAGTGGACCTTTAGATTTTGGGAGCCCAGTCAAGCTTATGCTATTTGCTTTATTCATCTCATCTCTCAGTTAAACAGGCCTAGGCCCAACTTATTGTCCACTTGCCTACTACGAAGCCCTTGGTTCCAAAGCCCACAGGCCACAGGTTTGATTTGACCAATTTGCAAAACATGCATCAGGGTATATATTGACCAAGAAAAACATCAGAATAACTCTATTATTAGGTTATATGTATAAATTAATAGGTTATAAGTATATATTGTTAGGTTTTTAGGTTAGAAGCCATTGACAATTCAGATCCCAAAAAAAAAAGCCATTGACAATAACTCTATTATTAGTTTATAAGCATAAAAGATGCTTCCCAAAAACAAAAGAAAAGAAAAAGAGGGAGAGAGAGCTTCCCATGAAGCTGATTGAATCCTTAAGCAGTAGAAAATTCAATAACTAACGACCATGACTTAAACAAACAATTTTTTTTTTCCCGAAACAAACAATATATTTAAATGACTCTAAGTTAACAAAAATTGGTTCAGCAATGCAGCTCAGGATTCTCTATCTTAGATGTTGAATATACTAAAAACTATTATAAATAACAATAATGCTAGTTGTCCCACATTTTTTTTCCCACATTTGTATCCCACATGATGTGTCATTATTTTACTGGAAGGTTATTTCGTTTTTCTTTTTTAGGTTTTAATTTTTAATTTTTAGTGTCCAATGTATGAATGCCATGTAAGATGGTATGAAATTGTGGTATAAAAATGTGGTAAGTGTAGCATTACTGTATAAATAATTTAGAATAAAACGACTGATGGCTGCAGCTTAACAAAGCCAAAAGAAAAAACAAATTGCAAAGTCTTTGAACATTAGAACCTTAAGTAACAAATAGTAGGTAGGCAATTTCCAGGTCTTCTTCTTGTTCATTTCATATATGACTTAAACAACTTTGAAAAGGAATTTGGGATCAATCAAAGATGGCCAAGGAGTACAAAACAGTGATGCTTGGTGCAATTTTGATGACTTGCTTGCTTGCAATTGGTTTGCTTTATGCTGCATTCACCTCCGATATAAACCGCTTTGATGCATGTAATTGTGCTTGCAGTTGCATTCAGTAACGTCTCTTTAATTAGGCCAATAGTGATGATTGTGATGTCATCCTTGTTTTGCTAGCCATTGAATTTGACTAATTTGAGTTTGAAATTGAAGGGAATCACAGCAAAAAGGGTGATAAAGGCATTGATGGAGTGGAAGAGCCTCAGAATTTCCTCTTCAGAAGACTAGTTAGAGGTTATTTTCCTCTTTGTTTTCATTACCATTCTGATGATTTACTTGCTTTCAAATACAACATTGCACAAGTCATAAGCTGCTATTTCAAAAGGGCTGATAGACCCAATATAAAATTGCTCATTTTGGTTGTGTAATTCATGTAAGATGAAGATTAATGAATATGCATACTGCAGGAGAAGATCGAATTCAGCTTGACAAAACTGGATTTTCTTGCCATTCTTACCTTCACTTTGAGCAGTGTCTGGCTAATAAACCAGTTGTGATTGACAAGAATGCATTGATAGTTTACATACCTTCCAATCAAGCTCAAGCTGAACATAAGATTCAGCCATATGCAAGGAAAGAGGATGGGACTGCAATGAAGGAGGTCACACCAGTGCAAATAATACATGGAAACACTACTCCACCAGCTTGCAGTTTTACACACAAAGTCCCTGCTGTGGTCTTCTCCTCTGGTGGCTTCACTGGAAACCTTTTTCATGAGTTCAATGAGATCATCATCCCCTTGTTCATCACCTGCCGCCATTTTCGTTCCCACCTTCAATTCGTCATAACTGATTATGCGCCTTGGTGGGTCAGAAAATACAACCGAGTTCTATCCAAGTTGTCGAGTTATGATGTTATAAAGCCGGAAAAGAATGGAAGTGTCCATTGCTATCCTGGAGCTGTCATAGGGCTTAGGTATCATGACAACTTAGCTCTGAATTATACAGATATTCCAGGAGGGTACTCCATGTTTGACTTCAAGCAATTCCTAAGAGAATCATATATGCTGAAAATGAAGGATGTCTCAGACTTAAAGATTGAAAGACCAGTGCTAATTCTCATATCTCGTCGAAAAACAAGGATGTTTTTGAATGAAGATGCAATGGTGGAAATGATGGAGGAATTAGGCTTCCAAGTCATTGCTGCAACAACTAACCAGACATCAAATTTGGATGAGTTTTCAGGCTTGGTGAATTCTTGCAGTGTCATAGTTGGAGCTCATGGTGCTGGCCTAACAAATGCAGTGTTCTTGCCGGCCAGGGCGGTGGTGGTGCAAGTTGTACCGCTGGGGCTAGATTGGCCTTCAGATGCCTATTATGGTGGACCGGTGAGTAAAATGGGGTTGCAGTACTTGGAGTACAAGATAAAACCAGAGGAGAGTTCACTCATTGATGACTATGGCCCAGATAACCCGGTCATTACTGATCCCATGTCTATATTTGCAAAGGGCTATCGGGCTGCCAGGGCTGTGTATGTTGATGGGCAGAATCTGAAGGTTAACTTGGTAAGGTTCAGGGAAAAGCTTGTTGAGGCCATGAAACTTCTTGGACGCTCCACTCCTTTAAATTGAAGAACCCTTGTAGTACTTGCTAGAATTCTGTTCTTTCCAATATCTCAATTGTCAATAACCATTTATTATAAGTAGCTTCCTGCAACACTTGAAAAGGGAATTAGATAGCACATAATCAACTAGTTGAATTTTGGTTCTTATTCAATGGCCATTTTGGATTTCCAATTTCGGGTAAAGACAGACACAAAGAAAAGAAGAAATGAGACTAATTGGATACAAGAATCTTTTTTTTTTTTTTGATACAAGAATCAAAGACAAACTTATACAAATATGCAATTATTATTCCATACAATCAGATTCAAATCCTAAGCACCCGTGTGCACGAAACACAACAACTTCCTATAATCCATTGCTGTTCTTGCAAGACTATTATTCTGTTACATCTAATGTTACAAGGAGCTTCATCTTTCTTTCTTTATTTCCTCACAAGGTTATGATGAGCAACCTTCCCTTACAAAGTTAGAACTCACTAGGAGCTATCTTACCCCCACGGGTTCCAGGTGCTTAAAGTACTCTCTCACTCTCAAAACTGAAAAGGCAGTCTTAAAGTTACAAACTCATCAAACCCGTAATTTTTTTTTTTTTTTCTGGATTATGGGAAATTGTTGTGTTTCATGCCTATGGGTGTCTCTATATTATCAGATTCTTGCAAAGCTTGGATCATGAAGGAAGCTGCAGAATTCTCTGCCTCTTTTACTCTGGACTTTTCATCTCCCATCATATATAGCACACCATGTATAGTTGTTATTTGAACTGATGATACAAATCTTTTCTCATGCGAAGGACCTTCATCTTTCTCGATGCTGCAAATAGAAAAATAGAAATGGATTTTATTTAAGACACATGGAAATCAGTTGAATCGGCATACCAATTTCTTTACATAACCAAGGCAAAGCATGAGGATTTTATAAGCAGGTGGGTGAAACAAATACAATCAATCTTACTGAGCGCACGGTAGTACTGCAATAGCACCAATCCAAATTACAGAACTAGAGAAATCAGTTCTTATACCTAGGCATTAATAAAATCCATAAAAGACAGGAATTGAATCAAGAAGAAATTGAAGGCCACAGGAAAAGCCACTAACTTGCAATCTGTACAGAGTACAAATGAGGTTTTCCAATGAATCCAAGTTGTTCCAGGACAGCACATTTAATTCTATTTTGCAACTTATGTAGTAGGGTTTTAGTGTGCATCAGCCAAACCACATATCTTCACAAGTAAACTAAAGATAGGAGTTCAATAAGACTCACATATAATATTTAACAAAAGAGGGAACAAAACAAAGTAGTAAGCATATAATAATAAACACAAATTCTACAAGAAGTGATACCATACACATAAATCTAACAATACAAAAGGTTTTTTTTTCCCAAAAAATTTATGAGGATGATGATACAGTAAAGATTCATACTTGTAAATTGGTTTAGGCCACTTCTTCTTTTCACAAAGCTCATGCAATTTCTGTTTGGCTCCAGAAAAATGGAATGACCAATCGTTTCCAGAAATAACTTCTGACAACCCATTGCCAGTATGTATCAGGTCTGACAACTTAAATAAAGCTATCTTAGCAGCATCAAGCTTAGCAATATCCTTCTGATCGGAAGAACCCGAGGCAATAAACTTGCCGTCGACATACACGCTAGCAATATTTCTGGTCTCATCTTTCCAGTGCTCTATATCAACATGTTTCCCATTCTTTTGGCAAAGCTCAAACAACATTGTCACTGGTTGAGGTTGCTGTTCCAAGTCTTCAGGAGTAACAATAGGTTCCAAAATACTCCTGAAAATCTACAAATGTACAACAACAAGAATTCATAGGACACCCATAACAAACTCTATTAGTCTATTGTTAAATAAAAGGAGCTAAATACACAGTACCATCCATAGTTTTTCGAGATCAAAATTCAAGTCAACGTAAATAGCAGCTGCCACGGACTCCACAATATCTGCAAGAACTTTAGGGGCTTTTACAGACCCACCATATACAAGTGGCGACTCGTCTTCTCTAGTGACAGCTTCAGTAAACTCTCTTACCTAAATTGCACACAAAATCCAACATAGAAACCATTAACAGCCAAAATATTTTAAACAAATTTACCTAAAAACATTTTTTAGAAAAAAAAAAATATATATATATATATATATATATATCTTCCAACTATAAACTGGATACACATGACTCATATACAAACAAGAAATTTTCACACAATTCTAAACCTTTTTTTTTTGCAGCAAATTCGAATTTCACTTTCCAAAATAAAAAAGAAAATACTCAAAATTGAAACAATTGCCCCATCTAACACACATGTGTGAATTAATTATGTGTGTTTAGTAATGAACCATTATGTGTCGATTAATTAATTCATGTAAATTCCACCTAAAATGTTTTTCTTTTTATTTTCATTTTTCAAGTAGAAAACAAAGAAGAAAACAGAAGGAAAAAAAGTGATGAAGAAGAAGAAGAATAATGACCTTGTGATCGAGAGCAGGTGCAGTGCGGCGGAGGTAGCGATAAAGGTGGTGTCGCACAGCCACACGTGCGAGCTTCTCGGTGCTGACGTTAGCGGAGCGTAGCAAAGAGAAGATGCCAGGGTGGATGTTGGGGTAAGCAAGATAGGCGTGGTTACTTATAGCGAGACTGATGGCGGCGTCGCCGATGAACTCGAGGCGTTGATAGGAAGCAGAGTCGGTGCAGGAGGGGTGAGTCAGAGCTTCTTCTAGAAGCTTCTTGTTCTTGAAGGAGTAGCGCAGAATCTGCTCCACGGCTCGCACGGATTGTTCGATTTCGGAGGCCATGGGATTCACTCGCACACTGGAACACTGAGTTGACTCACCTACCTTGTAAGAAACAAAGAAAAGAGTCAAAAGACAGAGTAAGAGGGACAAAGAAACTGACGTGGAAAGTTGGGGAAAAAGGAACCTGCACGTGGAAAGTCGGGGAAAAAGGAACCTGACGTGGACGTAGTGGGTAAAAGGCTAAAAGCACTATCCTTTTTTTTTTTTTTTTGGGTACTTATCCTTCATTCCTTCCTCTCCTAATTTCTTTCAATAAACTAAGTTTCAAAAAAGAAAATTTCTTTCGGTGAAGTTACAATTTCATCTTTATCTATAACTTTATTTCTTTTAATCAAAAGAAAATTTTAACATGATTTAGTGGATTAGATTATAAGAAATTTTCTTTTTTTCGCATAAATTAAGTTCGATTAAAGCAGCTCAGCTCTTGTAGTACCAGGTAGTAGTGTAGTACGCAGCAAAAATTGTCAAAAACATGCATTTGGGATTGTGACCCTGATTTGTGTAATAGTGATTTTTTAATAAATTCAGTTTTGTATTACTTTTTTTTATCTATGTAAGACTCACAATTCACTTTACTTGAGGCTTATTTTTTGTGGTTATTTGAGAGGACAGTGTTATCCTGACCACCTTAAATTGCTGAGTTAACCACCTTATTTTAAAATTCTAATTTTACCCTTAAAATAAAAAATTTTAATTTTGTTCATCGAGTCATTCGACAGTCATCTACCGAAATATTTATAGTTATTCGACAATTATCTGCTGAACATTGGTGGATTATTCAATAGATAACTACCGAATGAAAATGAAAAAGACATTCGACAGTTATCTGTCAAAATATTTGTATTTATTCGACATTTATCTGCCGAACATTAGCAGATGTTTCGATAAATGACCACCGAATGGATCTGGGTAATTTTATCATATTTTTGTAATAAATAATAAAATAGGAAAAAAGTTCAAAAAAAATATATTAGAAGTGATCTGCATAACCTCTCTGATATTATGACATTAGTCTGAATTCAGCACAATAACATATTCATACAGAATGTACATTGGACCTTCCAAGAGTGGAGCCAAGAATTCCATGTAGCAAGGGCCAAGCAAGCAATAGAAGAAAAGAAATTACATTTTAAGTACCCCCAAAAGACATCAAAAGAAATTTATGCTAAGAAATGCATCAAAAAGAAGGAAATAGAAATTAGATTATCAATACTGAGAATTCCAATTTAGAGAATCTCAATGTTGATGAGAATAGAAGAGAAGACAATGTTTTTACAAGCGACGCATGTTCATCGCATTGGTATATGAAGTAAATTGATTTTTTTTTTTTTTCCCAAAAGTCCCTTCTATGTTCCGCCCCTGGTTGAATAATTTATATTAGTTCACCATCATATGATCAAATCCAACCCCAGCCTGGAGTGCAGGAACTCGATTAACACCAACATTGTGAAGCAACTGCTGCAGCCATCTCCTTGTAGTTGGATCCTCCTGAAATCATTGATGAAAACAATTAACTTTCAAGGTGGACCAGATAATTGGTCCGATAAAACGGTAGGGAGATACTGAAAACAAAAGGTCTATCTGAAGGAAAAGTGTTCCTATATTTCACAAACTATATCTAGTCTATGAAACAGGAATACAAGATAGATGGAACCAGCAATTTTCTGAAATCCAGCAATTAGTACAAAGATTGACTCAGTTTGTATTCTGCAGGAAGACACAATGAATTTTATTGCAGCAGAGACAGTGGAATGTGAACATCATGTACATATGACTTGACATGCATTGGACCAACTCCCATGACTAAAACCAGAACATGCATTGGACCAACTCCCATGACTAACACCAGAACATGCATTAGACAGAACTATCAAACCCTAGTTTCCAGACTTGTTAGATATATGGACATGACTTGACAAAGACCATAATTCCAGTCCTAAAAGTACAAGGACCCTGCAGCAGGCAAAATCAAGGACACCGTCACAAAGAATATATGCATACCAACAAGGCTCATCTGAAGATTAAACGGGCCAATTTTTACTTTTCTCCACACTACCCTTTAGGATCAAGTATGAACTGAACAATAGTTATCAGCATAGTATGAATTGAACAACATCATATGAAGTGCTTACACGAAGGCAAACACTGAAGGTAGCATCTCTTAACATGTCTGGAAGACAACTTCTTAAAGCATCACAAGCCCTGCATGATAACAACAAAGAACAAGTCCATTAAAATCATTAACAAGATAAATTGAAGGAAAGAAAAATAAAATAAATCTACTTCATTTAACCAACCTTGCATTATCTGATAATCGAAGGTAACATCGAATTATATGTTTTAACAAACGCGATGAATGCTGGTCAGCAAGTGCTGCAACCATGTTCCCCAAGACTCGACCTACTGCAAAGAACCGCTCTGCTGTAGTACAGATATAATCCAAGCCCACATCATCCAACAAAATTTTTTGAACAATAAACGTAGCAACCTGCCAGAAGGAGACCTTTTCTCAGGCTAGACCTTTATACCAAACTCAGGCAATTGGGGAAAGAGCCTGTACACTCAAGTCTATCCAGATCTAACAATGCATTTACAGATGGATAAAAAGTGAAAAGACAGAAAAGGACACTCAACTGTTTTTGACAGTTCACTGCCCATTTCCATAGTGCGCAGACACAGAGGAATTATTTCCGTTGAGAGAAGGAAACTGATCACTTCTGTATCATCAACCTGGTAAAGAGGAGTAAAAAGAATTAATATTCCAAAAAAATTTCTGATTTTTACAAAAAAATGCTTGATATATCTGATCATTCTATTAGGATTATGGGCAACAACAACAATTCTATCCTACTTAGTGCGCTAAGCAGTAACAGTAACACCATTCTCCTTTTCAGGTGTCAGGTGTGCATGTGAGAAAGAGTGAGAGGAGGCGCTGCATGCAAGAAAATATTACAAGTGATAAGCACTACACATGCATAGAAAAGCCACCTGTTACACTCAAAGTTGTAAAAGTTGAATAAATAAAAACCGATTTTATTTTTTTTTAAGTTTTTATTCTTTCCATTCATCTTTTTATCCCCTCAATTTATCTCATTTGATAATAACAAAAATTAGATTCTGCTTACAGTCTTTTTCATTCTCAGATCAACCTACACAAGAAAAAAATGGCAAGGGTGTTTTCAGCTAAGGCATGCGTCAGGTTTTTCTGTTTAAACTTTTATTGTGTACTACTCCCAAATCATATGTGGCATTCTGCCTTCAAGTTACTTGTATATCAGCTCGTCAATTGACTACAAAGCATATATCACACTACTAAAGTAAACAAAAAAAATATATGTATCACTTCATGCAATAACATGGAAGCAAGAATAGCATACCTTCACCAAGGCACCAATGACACCTAAGCTAGTAAGCCTCAAGTACTCAAAAGGCCTTGACTTGCTTGTTGTATTAAGGAAAGGGTACAAGTATAAGGGTATATGAGCTGCAAAGTACAGAAAGTTCAGATGAAAGAATCATTTCTTAAGATTTTAAGAATTCATTAGAATGCCAGAATTTCAATGAAGCTGCTTAATAAAATTATGATTCTATATACAAGCGCACTAGGAAATTTGAAGCCTTGACATGTAAACAAGACAAAGATTATTACCATTGAGGAATAGCATCCTTGTGTCTGGGTGAGAAGCTACACACTACAAGAAAATACAAAAGGAAAATGAACCATGAAGCATACAATAATAATGAGACATATAATATATTGGGCAAAATTCGATTAAATGGAAGATAAATTGTAGCTCAGAATGAAATAAGTGTACACAAGAATGACAAGTTATATAGTTTAAAAGTTGAAACAATGGACCTGAAGAAGAGCAAGAGCATTGCAAACTCGATTTGATTGGGCAGGAGTTAGATTTGGTGGTGACAGAACAGGGTATATTGAAACTATCTCCTGCACATAGGGAGAGAAATAGACTGAGAATTCATCACCAAGGAGTACCAAAAAATATGTCGAGTAATACTGAGAAAAAAAAAAAAAAAAACCAAGCATGAGCCAAAATGTTACCCTCATAGATAGAGAAATTTATAAAGAAAGCAAACAATGAAATAAAAGAAAAAGTAAAAAACAATGCAACAAGAATGGCATACATAAAATAACCAGAATAAGCATACCTGTAACAGAGCAGCAATAGTACCAAAAGAATTCCACAACAATGGAGCCAAATCTTGGAATAATTCTCTCTTCTGCAATTGAAAGAGAAAAGGAAACAAAAGGGGGGTTAATTAGGGATACTTGTATTAGTGCACTAATAGTACCAAAAGGATTCCATATGAAAAAGCCAAATCTTATTAAAATGAAAATTGAAACCAAAGGCAGATGCAAGTTTAATCGCAGCTCAAAAGAGATTAATTACAATTTAAATTTACCCAATTAGAATAACATGGGCGTAGCTCATAGAAAGATAGCAACTTTACAGTCGCATTGCACAGGTGTAACACAATCTTCTAATAATAATAATCCTTTTTTCCTCTCTTTTTTTCTCTAGATAAAAGGAAAAAAGAAAATTGGGTAAAAATATTCTTTAAGGTAAATGCTTCAAAGCACCATCTGGCTCTTCAAAATAGGTGGGATCAAAAAACCTTTGGCAATTTATTTTTTTTAGTGCTCCAAGGCATACAAACCAACTTTCTTTCCAGATCTGTTATGTAACTGTCACTAATTTATTTGTTGATAATCTCAAACTAATAGCAAAATTACCAAATTCTACAGCCAGTTTAGTATGTCGTAATGGCATTTATATCACTCCCATTCCCACGACCGCTACATGGTGTTACTAATCCACATGTTATAACAAAGCAAGATGACGAGTTTATACTTTTAGGGTATAGTATTAATAAATATACACGTGTTTTAACATAAGCGGATTAGTAACACCACGTGGGGGATTAATTAATTCACACCAAAAAAAATTACTCCATTCCCACACCACTATATTGACCCAAACCCAGGATCACAATACAAATTCCAGCTATGCACATTTTCAAGAAATTGATTACACATAGTTAATGAATGCAACCTGGCAACATAAAACATATGCATCAAAATTCAAACTTGATCCTACCCAAGGGAAGATTATCACAGGTGGGACCCACCTGCGAGTTGTGACTATAAAGATCCTAAATTTTAAATCTTTCAGAAAAAATAAAACCAAACAAAGAACCCCTTTGCAAGTAAAACACATAGTTATGCAAAATTTACTATATTTTTGCCATTTGCCTTAGTTTCCTCAGCGATTCAACAGAATCATAGAGCGACGGCACGGTGCTACAACAAAATAAAACTCCATAGAATCCGAATTACTACAAAACCCCAGATTTTACAATTCAGTATACCTTCAAGCCCGAAAACCCTATCTAATAAATAAATAAAACCCTAACTTGAACCAACCCAAGACAGAGGAATTGAGTTTAGAAACAAAGATATAGCCAAAAGATTAATACCTTGGAGAGTTCGAGGAGGGCATTTTCTCGAAGATCAGGGTTACTGAGCTCGAGCACCAGGTGCTCAGCCGACGCCATTTTTTGTTCACTGTTAGGCTGGGCTCCTCCAGCGGCACTGAGGTTATACGCGATCGGACCTCCAAACGGTGCGCTCATGTAGAGAGAGGGTTAATACAGATTCGCCATTTCTCAGTTCTCCCTTCAGTTTCTACAAGTTTCCAACCTTTTCTATTAGGAGAGAGTGAGAGAGTGAAGAGAGAAGTTCAATTTCGATGACGAACAAGAATGAGGTGTCAAACCAACAAAGAATGTGTCAAACAGAAAAGAATGAGGTGTCAAAACCGGTGTTGCCATGTCGGTCCGGTACATTGAATTGAGGGTGGTCATCCTTATGTTGGTAATTTTTGCAAAATATGAACCTAGCAGGTTAGAAATTAGAATTGACACCACCAATTTACGATGAGATAAACTAAACACAAATAATAAACAAATTGAATTAGTGTTAAATATAATATAATTATGAATTTATGATACAATAAACACATTTAACTAATTCTACATAAAAAAAAATGAGTAACTTTTTTCATATTTTAAAATTTATTGTATGAGTCGCTATTTTCTTATGGTTTTTTAGTATCATAATTAAATAGATTTATGTCTTATAACTTATAAGTGATAGTATATGTTTAAAAATAAATAAATTTATACTAAAGTTAGAGTTAGAATAGACTAATATTTAATAAGAACCAACATAACCCACTATATTGGTATGTCTGCGTGTCTGTGTGGGCACGGGGCCCACGCTTGCACTCGTGTCAGGCCTGTTGGCCACCATCTATGTTGGCATTTTTATGGATAAAATATGAAAACTACTATTTGATTTTAGAACAAAAAAAATCAACAAATTCAAAACAGCTCTTAATCTTCGCATGTCTACGTGGGCACAGGCCATACGCTTGCATTTGCGTAAGGCATATCGGCCACCATCTCAGCACGAGTCCCACACTCCTGCAGTTCTCTCTCTTTTGTCCTCGGACTGGTCTTGCCAGTTTAATACTTATTTTAACTCCAAAAATTAGTTTATTTTGACTCCAATTTTAAAATTAAACATCTTTTACTTTTTTTACCAAACATCTTTGGGTTGAAAATTTTTAAAATAAGCTATTTATTTTAGCCACACCTTAATACCAAACTAACTCTCCCACCTTGATTATATTTAGACATGATTTGGTTTCACTCTTACTCTTACAGCTCCATTAGAGGAAAATTTGGACTTAAATCTCACCCTCACTAGCCTAGCCTGCCGAAGATGGCCCAACTAATTGTGCCTTTTTCATATAGTGCCTTAAATAGTCCAACCAAGGAACACTTTTTCTTTTGTATTTTCAATTAAAATTTTTTATTTTAATTTTTTTATAACTAAAGTATTAGGCTTCTATTTTTATATATTAAAATTGTTTTGCTTCAAATATTAAATTCTTTAATTGCAAAGAGTAGGAAAAAAATGTAAAATAGGTCGTGTTTAGTCTCAATCCATTTTGTGCTCTTACTTGTGTCATGCCTAACATATTTCCTGCTCATATTGTGTTGATGGCCAAAAACTTCAACTCGATTTTGTGCTTTTACTTGTGACGTGCTCATACTAACTTATTTTGTGCTTGTGACATACTTGTGTGGAGTTTATTTTATAACTTTAGTGTATATGATGGAGCTAGAGACATACGCACCTTTAGTTCGAGTTATGACACATGACTTTCACTATAAATATTATTTGCGCTTTGAAAAGAAAGTGTATTGAAACTTCGTCCCTCAATCCTCATGTTGTGCAAAAACATTTTAAAACTTTTAAGTTCTAATAGAATAAGATATAAATTTTCTTACTAAAAAATGTAGGAAAATATATTAAATAGGTTGCATTCAACTCGGACAAATTTGGTACTCTTACTCTTGTCGTGTCTAACTCATTTCGTGCTCATGTTGTATTGATAAATCAAAAACTTCAACCCAATTTAATTAAAAGATAATTAGACTTAGGTCTTTTAGAAAAATAATTTTAAAATACAGACCAGAGGTGTTTTAAAATTTATAAGAAAATATTTTTAATTCATAATAAAGTTCTCCTCATATTTGAAAGATATTTCCTCTCCTAAGGTGTAGAGTGGGCTTTGTAGAGGCTGCATCCACCTAAATCTTGGAGTTAAAACCTAACATAAAGCTGTCAAAAAAAAAACTTAATTAAAAACTCTAACCCAAAATTCCGAAGTTAAAACCTAACATAAAACCGTTAAAGAAGAAAAATAAAAGCACTTGATTAAAAATCCTAAATCACTACCGATTTTAATCTAAAAAAGACTCATAACATAAACTAGATTCTAAATCTCCCTTTAATTAATGTAGTTATATCTTGCTCATACTAATTTGATCTGTTTCGTGCCTATGCCATGCGAGTGCAAATTTGCTCACCACCTCTAAAAGTGGTGAGCATCACCACTTTATTTATAGGGTTACATGTGTCCTCTAAATTAACTCTAGTTAACAATTTTAAATTAATAAATTCTGATATAATAATGAGGTGAGAAAAAATCTCTTTCTTCCAAAACTTACTTGCCTTTTTTAATTCTCGCACTCTCTTTCCTTTATTTTATTTTCCTTTTTTTTTTTTGTAAATTTTTTTTTTCTTGTTTGACACCCTATGTCTTTTCAACTTTCATCTTCTTCAAGAAAAACAAGTTTGGCCGTCTACCTTATTCCTTACTAGTTTATTTCAAATATTAATTTATTTGATTTATTTTTTTGGCCAAAATTAATTAATTTGATTAACTGATCAATAAATATGTGATCATAAATTTGATAGGCAAGTACAAGCACTCAACCAACAACTCAAGGATCATCTCGTCAGTTAAATTTTTCAGGCTCAATTTGATGGAGTGTTTGAAGAGAAGAGTTGTAAGTGTCTTTTACACATAATTTCCAATATGTTAACTTTAGCATAGTTGTGTTGCATTGCAACAACAATGTTTTTGGGTCGGTAGTATTATGGGTTTTGTAAAATTATGATATATTGGGCTTCATGTAAGAAGTCTATGGAGACCTCATGTAGTTTTTTCATTTAAAATTAAGAATTTAAAGCAGACTAAAATAATTTATTGTGTTATAATTTTGAATGAACAATTAGCTTAAAATAAATTCTAGAATAACAAGTATAAAAATGAGGTCTTCGATTGCTTTAGATTAAAAATGAGGGCTTCAATTATTACATGCTCAAAAGAGGTCTTCAATTGGAATAATGATTATAAAAAGTTATGGAAATTTCTTTCAAATGTGTGATGAAAGATAGTGCAGGGTGAATAAATAAATAAAATGGTGTAATAGGGTAATGTGACGAAGAGTGCAGTGTAACGAAAAAAGTGCATACATGAATAAAAGAGAAAAACAAAAAAACAAGAAGCAAAATTAGGAAAATAAAATAAAGGGGAGAAAGAGCGTGAGAATTGAAAAAGACAAGTAAATTTTGGAAAAAAGTGATTTTCTCTTACTTCATTATTATATCAGAATTTATTAATTTAAAATTATTAACTAGAGTTAGTTTAGAGTACAAATGTCATCCTATAGATAAAGTGGTGATGCTCACCGCTTTTAGAGGTGGCGAGCAAATTTGCGCTCAATTTGTACTCTATGGCTCTATGCCATGCTTGTGTCAACTGTCAAGCATGTTTTACCGCACTATTTTAGAAGAGGAAGCGAGACTAAAAGCTGCGTATTGTACATGCTTGTACATGTGTACCCATAATCCGAGTTATGACAACTCATTTTCGCTTGAAACAATATTTATGCTTTGAAATGAAAAATATTGACGCTACACTGTGTGGTGTTGTGTGACAGCATTTTAAAACTTTCAATTTCTACCCAAAACGTATCTCAAAATTGACTAATAGAGCTTTCCTAAATGTCTCAATTTTTGGAAGTTTTGCGAAAAAAAAGAAATGGTACTTGTAACATTGTTAGGAGAGAATTCTCCTGCACCCAACTGGTAAGCCCAAGTAGAAAAAAATTTCTGTGCTTAATACCAAGAAATCTAAATTGAATAGGGAGCTGCTATTTGCACACCCCTATTTTTCTCTTTGCACACAAATTTCTCCTACACACCCCTTATTAATTTGTCAAACATAAAATTTCTTTTTTACACACCCCTATTATGACCAAAATACCCCAATCTCACAACCAAGTCTAAATTTCTCTTTACACACCCTCTCAACCCAAACATTACACACCCCCACAAACACATCTACACTACACACCCCCCTACCTCACCCCATCTCACCTCACAGCCATAGCCACCATTGCCGACACACCCCCACAGCCACCATTGCCGACACCCACCATTGCCCCGACACCCACCATTGCCGACACCCATCTCCGGCTTCATCACCACCGTCATCGCCGTCGCAGCACCGCCGTGAACTCCATCAGTGGCCTCATCACAGCTCTAATATTCAGTGAGTTTCTCAAATACATTAGTTGTAAATGTAAATCTAATACTTTTTTATCTAATTTGAATTAGTTAATACATCCCAAATACCTTTTTCGTCTGTTTCACTAGATTTGTAGGGAGGATTTCGGGTTTTGGAGTGAGCATTTTCGGGGTTCCTCCATTTTCTGATTTCGCAGCTCGTTCGGCACTGGTCTGCCGAACGAATTCATTCTATTCGGCAGTCATCTACCGAACTAAATGAATTGGTTCGGCAGTACCCTACCGAACGAATGCAAAATCAGAAAATGCCCATACTTTGGTTCGACAGGTGACTGCCGAACAATGAATATTGGTTCGGTGGTTACCTGCCGAACAAATTGAATTAGTTCGGCAGCACGTTACCGAACGAATGGAAAATTTCGAATTTCCTTATTTTGGTTTGACAGCCATCTGCCGAATGGTGGAACTGTGTTCGACAGTCAACTGCCAAACAGTTTCACTTTGCTCGGCAGTTGACTGCCGAACCACCTGTGTTGAATTTTTTTTTTTTTTTTTTTAGCTTTTAAAAAATCATATATTTGCTAAAACAATTTTCAATTTCTTGTTTGAAATTATAGGATGGACAGAAGAAGAATCAGACGTGGTGCATCTTCATCTAGAGGGGAAGTCCCCGATGTTGCCGATGATATGCAAAGAACACGACCCACAGCATCTGGGCGAAGAAGGCTAGTACAAGCACGAGCTAGTCGTGAGGCAGTTCCTGAACAAGCTGAAGTTCCGGTTCAGGATTACAATGAGGATAATCCCAATGAGCTTGCTGAGCCTTTCCCGGGAGGTCCCATTGACACGTCCCTGCTGAGGAATTATGGAACTCACGTAGCTGCTGAAATTTGGAACAACGAGGTATGATCTTTAACAGTTGGTATTTTATTCTTGTGCAACTTGCAGTAATAATGAGTGAATTTCTTTGGTTATGTTTGAATTAGGAACGGGAGCCTTTGAGGTGCATGTCCAAAACCACCAAGCTTCGTGAGTGGAAGTTGTGGGCCAGAACAGATAATGACCGGTTGAAGGGCTATGTCCTTAATTCTGGGTTGACATCACTGGTGCAGTGTTCTTATCGTACGGTTGACAAAGTGTTGATGTCCGCTTTTGTTGAGAGGTGGCATCCAGAGACCAATACATTCCACCTGCCTTTTGGTGAGATGACCATCACACTAGATGATGTAGCCAACATTTTAGGCATTCCGGTTGGTGGTGCACCAGTGGCTACACTTGTGGAGGATAACATTACTTCTGAATATCTACTAACTGCATATTTAGGAGTTAGTGGGGATCAGGCATCAGAGCAGTTGATGGACTTTGGTGGTGAGTACGTACGATTAGAGTGGTTACGTACGTGCTTTAGTGATGTCACTGATGCCGACTCTGAGCATGAAATCCAATGTGCAGCCCGGGCGTATCTTCTGTATTTATTGGGTTGTACCCTGTTTGTAGATAAGACTGGCACAAGGGTACAAGTGCAATATCTCAGACTGCTCACTAATCTAGACACCGTTAGCCATTATGCATGGGGCGCTGGATGCCTAGCATGGTTGTTTAGGCAGTTTGGATTTGCCTCTCGAGCTGGTGTCAAACAAATCGGCGGATATATGACACTGATAGAGGCTTGGGTGTACGAGCACATGCACACCATTTTCGGTCCAGCGTACGATATGAATTATTCCGAGAATACCCCTCGTGCGCTCCGCTGGACTCCAAGGCGGGATGGTGGCAGTGATCTTGAAGCAGTGCAAAGAATACGGCAACGACTTGATGTTTTGTCGGCTGACGAGGTAGATTTGTAATTTACAATTATTTTTATAAATTTAGGATTATATTATGTTTTCAACTATATAATGTTATTGTTTTTTTTCAGGTTATTTGGGAACCATACAAATCCCAAAGACAAGCACACTCATTGCCAGCTATAGCATTCTTCACAGGGATGATAAGGTGTTTTGATGTTGTTGAGCCTTATTGTCCCGAGAGAGTACTTAGGCAGTTTGGGAGGGTACAGACGATCCCCCCTGCACCACGTGCGGTTTTTCAGGGGGTTAGAAGTTCGAATGCGCACTCATACAGACCCATGTACAACTATTTAGCTGGTATGTGGGAGGCATGGGGGAATCACGTGTTGTCTGAGGAGGCGCGCAGTATACCGGTGAGGCGGCCATCGGATACTGTGAGAGGGTACCTCGATTGGTTCACCTCTATATCACATCCAATCGTCCATAACCCTACTCGCAGAGGTGCATTTGACCCACACGCCACATCGGATATTCCACACGCCACATCGGATATTGCATACTACCGGGTACGTAAATTTACACAATAAATTTTCTCATTTTCCGATTGCATCTGTTAATGTTCGCATATTTTGGCTTTTAGGAGCGCGAGGCTCGGATGCTACGGATTACCCAGCCGATTATTGACATGGGCGAAGAAGTTGCTATCACACGTCCTACTTACCTCTATCAGTCCGTTCAGAGTTTGCAACATATTTTACAGGGGACGCATTTGCAGGACACTATGACATACCAACGCGGTTCGAGGCGGCGTCCCCGCCAATGATTATAACTTGATATTTTTATAGTTTCCGTAACTAGATAAGGTTTTATGTATGTAAAATACTATGGTTAATTTATATAATTGAATCCACCTCATTTTTTATGTGAAATACTTAGGTTCATGCAAAAAAAATATCCAAATACTTATATATACTTAAATCCACATACTTATATATATTTAAATAATACAATAATCTCATCATAACTCAATGTAAATGCATCAAGTCCAGAACATAATCAATCACTATCAAGAAACACTGGTTCTTGTGTGGATGGATCACTATGGCACACAAATTCTTTGAATTGCTCAAGGCGATGTTGGTATCTAGTATACCACATTTTTGCGCTTTCGGTGGCATGCAAGGTCCACACAGTAGGAATAGGTGGCATGGGGTGATCCGGTACTAAGTGTACCTATAAAATAGCATTACACATGAGTTCAATAAATATGGAATAAATATCCACTAAGTGTACCTATAAAGATAATTTAAATATCCAATAAAACAAACCATGTAGTTCAATGTGTACCTGTACGAAATGATCGTCATTGACAAAACCGATACCAATCTCACGAATCTCGGATCCCTCTAGTATATCTGGGTGTACGCTAAATGGTAGGCATGTTAAGCATAACGACCTAGATACATGGGTCACCATTACACCATAGCATGTCGCGATAACATATCCCATCTCCGGCATGTCCATCCAATAATCCTTTGGTGCAATAAGAGGTTCTTCAAAATACTCAATCGAATGCTTTAGCTCAGCAACTCGAGATCGACCAAATATGGACTCATATAGGATGGACAATGACCGTAACGAGTGGAATAAATCTATACGCACTTTCCGCCACGCATCTTCACCCAACCCCAATGCCAAAGCTACGACTCTATACCCACAATGACCGTCGGATTTCACATCAGTGGCACCGGTAATGAATGGCCTAATGCTAGCGTTGAATTGCTGTGTATACCGGTGGGTCGGAACAGATGGCGTGAGTGATGTCTTATATGCCTGTAGAAAAATATAAATAAATCCGATTATGCAATGAGTATTAGTAAAATAAAGTAAGATCATCCAAATGAATTATATACCTTCAATTTTGATACTCTTGCCTTTGGCATCTTCTTTGGTGAATTGGTGCCAACTGTACATATTGTAGGTGATGGTGAGTGGCTACCTTGACCCGAAAGTGCATACTCGAAGGAAGATGGCAAACGGCGGGTAGAATTTTCGGCTTTACTAGGGCGCCCTTTAGTCTTTACCTTTGCACGCGGTTCTTTTAGCACCGTTATCTCTGGATTCATAAGCTCTTCTATTTTCAAACTCATCATCCTCTTAGTGTCCTCATTCTGTCCTTCCATCCATATTGCTAGTCTATCAAGTGTTGACTGAACCGGTGGATTTGACACTATCACTTGTGGTTCGTGAAGCATATCCAACTTTCTCCAACGGGGATGCACTGAATCAAGTGGAATACGCATCTTACGTCGCCTATACGACAAAATCTCATGTGCACATGGCAAACAGTGTGTATGGCGAATCGTGCAATCACACGGTAATGTTCCAGTCGGATTTGAATCGGCCCTACAAAAAGAAAAGAATTATATTAGTCAGTAAGCATCACATTAATGAAGTGTTCATGGTAGTAATTATAGTTGAGTTAGTATCCAAATTACCGGCCAATCTCACAAGCAATTATAGTCAATGCCGCCATAGATACATAACCAATCAAATCTTTCAATTCCGGCTGTCTCATTTTGACTTGGACAAACGTTCGACTCTTCTCAAATGATGCCTTGATGTGTGTATGCTGCAATACTAACAATGAGTGTATATGTGCCCAAGAGGTATCAAAGGGAAGCTGGCTAGAGCCAAGTTCCCTTTTTAGCTTCGCGTGTGCACTTTCCGCCCTATTAATAGAGTCAAGTTAGTTTATATACAACACAATATAATAATTAACAAGTAATGCCAAATATGTGAAAGTGTTTACCTATTGGAAGTTGTATTACCAAAATGCATACATGTGTCTGTCCATACAGCCACAAACTTCTCCTTGAAAGGTATCAACCAAGTGTCCTTCAAATAGTCAATAACTCCAGGAACCCAACCGAACTTAGATTCAATCTGCTGTAAGTCTCTTAAATACACATCTTTTGACGTTGAATTTACCAAGGAATACCATGAACTATAAAACTTATCCCAATCATCCTTGGTTCCAAACTTTTTCTTGCAATTTGCCATCACATTTTTGCTAATGTGCCACCTACACAATAAATGTCTAGCAGTAGGAAAAACTGCAGAGATTGCATTCATGAGTGCTAGATCTCGGTCTGTGACAATCACACCAGGAAGACAATCATCGCTGAGTAACGACCTCAATCTAGTCAAAGCCCAAATGTAATTGTCTTCCTTCTCATAACTAATGTAAGCAAATGCAACTGAGAAAGTCATGTCTGTGGATGTGACCCCAACAATCTCAAAGAGTGGCAGACGGTACCTATTAGTCTTATACGTGCAATCCATGATCAATACATGTGGAAATGCACGTAAGAGATCAACACAACCAGGGTGGCTCCAAAACAAATCAGTCACAATATCATCACCACCAGAACATCTATGCCACTCAAAGTATTTGTGTTCAGATAACTTACTTAGCAAACACTGCATTTCAGTTTTTCCAGCCTTCTCTTTCACCCTATTGCGGTGTCTGACATTGTATATTGTTTTGATTGTTGTTGTATTCGAATAATCCCTTTCCTTCAAGATGGTCAGAATCTGCTTCGGTTTCACTAAACTCTTAGACATATCCACCAATAAAGAACTCTCTGTTTCAGATAATCTCCCCACAAATGAGTGTCCTTCACCAGTAACTAAAACTCTATGGTTATGCACTCCACATACCACACTTAGCATCCATTCATCCTCATTACCAGTTTGCACACCCTTTAATGAGAAGGGGCATCCACATCTTTTTGTAGTAGAGTCCCTACCATCCTTAGGACGTTTTACTATACAACTATCAGCATCATACTTGGATGGCCTATGGTGACCACTTCGTTCGCAACCAATGAACACTCTAGCTTTCTTCTTCCCCACCCCTGCTGTATTAGACCTCATTATGACAATGACTATGTTGTTCGTCCTTCCTTGTGCACGTGCCCAGCTAACCAATGCATCCCTCGAATGAAATATCTACACATATGAAATTTACATTATTCACATTTCAACTACATTTGCAACATATATTTCCCAAATAACAAATTCATACCTCGTTTGTTGTGAATTCATTACTATAGTCACGTGAGTATTCGGTCAAAACCTTGGCCTCGACCTCGGCCCCAATGTAGTCCTCAACCTTGCTGTTTCGAGTAGAAGCACCACCATATTGCTCAGTCGGTTCATCATCCTACACATAAAACATGAAAATAATGTCAAAACAGTACGTTCGGTAGAAGGTTACCGAACTTAATGAATCTGTTCGGTAGAAGCTTACCGAACGAAATCATATTGTTCGGTAGTAATCTACCGAACAAATAACCTTAGTTCGACAGTTGACTACCGAACAATATCGATTTTTGTAAACAAAATACTTCATTCGACAGATGTCTTCCGAATATATGTACAATGTTCGGCATGTGTCTGTCGAAATTTATAAGTTCATTCGGCAAACAGTCATCGAATGGATTTTTTAAAATTTTTTTGTAATTTTCATTCGGCAGCTAACCACCGAATATGTTAGTTATGTTCGGTAGTCATCTGTCGAACAATGCAGAAACGTTCGGTACTGGTTCGCCGAATGAACCGCGAACAGGAAATGAAAAAGACGAAAAAAAACTCAAAAAATCACGATCATACATCGTCGGAAGGCGAATACGGGACGAGTGAAGGCTCCATTCATGAAAATGAAGACTTATTTGGCAAAATGGGTAAACACTTTCAATGAGGAAAAATGAAAACTTAGGGTTTAATGGAGGAAAAATGAAGAGAAGAGGTTATGAGAGGAGGGGGTGTGCAATGAGAGTATTTTGGCTGAGGTTTAAGAGTTTGGGTGGGGTGTGTAAGAGTGTTGGGATGGGTGTGTAAGGAGAGTTTTTTTTTTTTTCAAATAATAAAGGTTGTCCTTTTTGGTCTTTTCTCTTTGTGTCAATTAAGTAATTTCACAAATTGGGTTGTTAGGGGTGTGCAAAGAGAAAAATAGGGGTGTGCAAATAGCAGCTCTCATTGAATATATCTACAAATGTATCGTGTACTTTGATATAAAGTTTCTATTCTAAACTGGAAACAGAAGGCGAGAAACGGATAAGTTAAAAACTCTCTATGCTTTTCTTCACTCCATGCTTTCTTGAGCTTCACACTTCATACCAAAAGGGGGAAATTAAGGGAAAACAATTATAAATACATTCTAACATCCCACTATTTGCATTGCCTATCCAAAGCCTGCCTAATTTATATATGTTGCATTTATTTCTTTTTTAACACATAGAAAAGATATATTCCCCAGTAAGGAAGGAGGATCAGACGTCATCATTTCAACAGGGGTAGTTATGCATCGTTGTGGCATCATAAGCCCCTCTGATCTGAATGTTCTACTTGAACCCTCTTGCTGCATCGTAGCGCCTCAGTTCCTTAAGCTGGCTTCACGAGAATTGAGATCAATATCGCAAATCCTCCAAATGAAATGGCCATGACAATGCGGCGAATAGATCAACACAACCTTTCTTCTTGAATGCTATATCTTGTAAAATTATGAGATTCTCAGATTCCCCATCAATGCCACCCATGAAAGTGATGAATAACAATACACACTTTACAACTTGATGAGTAGCAAGTGTTGGCTTTCATTCCTGAGAGTCAGCTTGCAAGTTACTTTCCGAGTGCCATATTGCTTATATTCTTAAAATCCGACTTAATTTGTAAACCTGAAGAAGAGAAAATCCATATAATAAAATGTCATGTCAAAAGGCAAACTAGTTTAGAACTACTTGGTGTTATCACAAGGTTTGGTTGAAATGGGGCATATTGAAAAGAGGTTTTCATCTTTTTGCTCCCACACGGTATTGGTGGGACTTGAAACAACAGAACCGAAAGCAAGATTGTGGATGACCTAGAGTACAAGAACACTACCCTTAAAAAGGCCCCAGGAACTACAGTGTTTGTACCAATTTGAACACTTTATTTAATATGTTTCCAAATGTGTGCAGTAGATAAAATACAATAGTCAACTATTTTATGAGGTTATCTGCAATTTGAAAACAATGTGTGGTCCTTTAGAAAAGTTGTTCCAAACCATCACCGTCTAAAGCACAGAAATTAATAGCAACAGTATACAATACTAGCAAACAGAATTGCATAAAAATTTACCAACCTGGGCAGTCCTACTGGGCAGAGGCACTTCTAAGCAGTTCTGGAGGCCATCAACTCTGCAAAGACCAAACAAAGAGATGTCAGATCAACACAAAGGAACGAACCAAAGTAAGTAACCTAAATTGAATGCAAAAACACGCACACATAAACTAAAAGAAAACATTAAAGGGGTAGTGGAAGAGTCAAGGAAGTCAACAATTACCTTTTGCTAGTAGTATTCCTGAAATATTGGTCATCCTTTATAAGCCCCTGACCACCATACCTTTTTTCATCTGTATTTAGTACAAGCTGTGGCCACAGAAGTCGAACACATTCATTTACGTATACATACATATAAACTAGACTAACTGATTCCTCAGTTTATGAGCCCAAAGCAGTGTATTCATGGAAGTACACAAATCATAAAGAAAATGATACAATATTAAGCTTTAGAAACTCTAATTCTGATATAATAAATTACTAGATGCTGGTTTGTCAAAACCTACTTGATACTCTCCAGCTTCTTCTACGCCTATTCCATATCCTTGATAAGTATCTGATGGATGAAAGTTAAATACGAAGAGAATGGGACCTCTTATGTAAGCTATTACCTGTAAACAGCAAAGAGATATCTTAGTAAAAGGCGCAAAATTCTTTCCCAAATGCACGCAGGTACACACAAAGTAATCGAATGGAACAGTCATCATACCATGGTATTGTCATTAACATGGTGAATGCTGGGTAAAACTCTTGCAAGTATTCTTTCATTTTCATCCAACTTCATCAAGTCCTAGGAAAGAGTTAAGATAAAAATTATTTTTCTAAGCATGATATCAAGGAATGTTTCCATCATGCAAAAAAACAAAGGTCACTAGCAACTTCAAGTTGAACATGTCAATTGTAAAACCAAGAGTGATTACAGATCCAAGAAACTGCATTTTTGGGGGAAAATAATTACTATAAACCAATAAAGAACAGTTATCTGCAACTATGGACAACAGCCAGAGCAATATCATAGCCAGATGCCACAGAAAGAACGCCAGAAGATCACAATATATATAAGCATGTCAGGGTAACAAGATGGTAACAAAAAGTTATTAGTTGACACCTTATCAAAAATAAACAAATTCCGATGCAATCCTTCATTTGCAAGAAGATCCCACCTACGGTTGGCAAGTGAAAACGAGAAATTGTTGCTTGGCATTGGGAACTCAACCCTCTGGAACATGAGAAGATCATTAGTCACATGAAATAAAGTTCTTGGACATGCAGGGGCCAGTAAACTCACCTCTGGATGCCCAAATTCATTGCCCATGAAGTTGAGATAAGCACGGCCACCAATTGTCAATGTAATTAATCTGATCATCTGGCTCAAGACCCAAAAATGAAAATATAAATAAACTAACCAAAATAGAGCATGAGACATGACTAACAAACAGCATACAGAAACTTTACAGAACATGTTACATTCATTGCAAATGTTTCCTAAACTGTCTACAAACAGCATCTTTTTCCCTGATGCACATTTTGAGTAGACATAACTTATTCTTCTTCAATGGTTTTGTGGAAAGTTTGAGAAGAAATACTATATAAGAAGCAATATGCATGTGTGTGAGCATGTATGTATATAAAACAGTAAACAAAATTCTGCATATTAGAATTTGATTTTCAAGATAGTAGAAAGATATAGTTACAACAGTCAGTACATAGCATACCTTGTGCAAGGAACAACCTCTGAGCAATAATTTCTCCATGTCATGAGAATTCTCCCTGATCTCACCAAACAATATCTCCGCAAATGACCGCCCTCCAGATATCGACTAACATGTAAGATTGTAATAATAAGGTGTAGCAATAAATCAATCACAAATAAATTTAAACAAGAAACAGAATTTATGATATAGGCTTAGGATATTTCAATAGAGTTCTTGACATGAAAGAGATTAAAAGGATGGTACCTGGTTATGATTTTCAGTATACACAAGCATTTTATCTGCATACTTTTTGTTGCCCATTAATGTGCTGACAATCTACAGTTGGGTTTAACATCAATGAATGTCCACTTTATGGAATAGAAAAACATGCGAGTGAATTAACAAGGAAATGACACAATCACACTCGATTCTAGGACCATATATAGCAATCAGATAATACAACCTTACTCATGCTCCAATCATGGTCCGGAACATCCTCAAGAAAAGATGACCACATCTCTGACGCAGAAAGATTGATGCAATAATCAAATCCCAATCCGCCTTGAGAGGTTGGTTCACATATCCCAGGATAGAAGGTTGCCTGAAAAATAAAATAAAAATAAAACTTCGTAGAAATCACAAAGTACAATGCGTAGTGCTAATAAACGAATAACATTATGAACAATCCGGCCATATATATAAATCACTAATAAATAGAGACAACATAGCCATCATCACAAAATGAAACAATAATGACATTGACTGCATTTTCTGGAACGGATAAACTAGAATAAAGAGAAATGAAATAAGTAAGTCTCTGGATCTGTAACCCTATGGAGGAACTAATCAGGCTCTTATATCATGGATGTGAGCTCTAGAAGAAATTTGCAGGTTTCACCTTTTTGATATGTTCCTAAAGCAGGAGGAAATAATATAACTGCACAATAATAAGAAGATTTAATTCTGTTTCTTTACCATTATGTATAATGATATCAATATATCTGCTGTTTTACTTGAATATGAAATCTTAGAATCTAATTTTTGGTGGAGCTAACATCCCTATGATCTGAACTCTGGAGCCCACTAGCAGCAAATATATGCTATTCTTTTAGAGCCTACTATGAGAAAAAGATGCCATATGAGCTTCATTATATGTCACACTAAACAAACATTTAAAGATCAATTGCTTACATCTTCAGCAATTGTTATTATGTCTGGATGGAGAGCATGAAGTATCTCGTTTGCCAAAATGAGGTACAACAATGCATCCTTATCAACATATTGATTGCAGTACCTGCAAAATAGCAGGGTTGATAAGATCTTAGCTAACCTTAACCATGAGGTATGGCACAAAACACTAAAATCAGTTGAAAGAAAAAAGTATTTATGAGGTTGACTATGGAATACAATATTAGGGCATATAACACCAGAGTTTATATTTTAGAGTCCTGGCAAAATATATAGTTTCATATCAGTTATGTTCTGTCGTCAATTCAACCATGTTTTTTTATCTTAGTCAACGCATTCAATCACCCATATATTATCATAACCAGTTGAGGTCTGTTCTTATATAAACAATAAAAATAAAAATGTAAAACAATGCGATTTTAATTATACAAGAGTGCACATCAAATCCTACAAATCCTAGCTTGTTACAGTGTAGGCATGCATATATTGTTGAATTTTCATTAGCGAAAGGATATAAGCCATATCCTGGGAACTCAAGATTCCTTTGTTAAGCCCAAGAAAATCTGGCTGCTATTATGAGTATAAATGTGGTTACATGTACGAAATTATAGAAGTTTCAATTGGTGTCTTACTCCTCCAAGTCACCGGTAAAAGAAGCAAAACCATTGTGTGTATACATCATTGATGAGAGTGAATGGAACTGAAAACCATCAATTTGGTACTCCGTGACCCACCTGTGCAAATATCATAATTGTTGAACCAAAGATAACACGCTGAAACAAAACAAATACAACTTCAAAAAACCAAAGAATAGCAGATAATATTGGTCTTTGAGCTTCACATTACCAGTTTAAATTCGAGAGGAGAAAATGCAGGACATCAAGATCACCATATTTAAACATTCTGGTACCCCAGTACTTGTGATGTCCCCGTTTACCTATTCAAGAAGATAATGCAAACAGCAGAACAAGATGATATATGAATATAAGAACAAAGGCCAATATTGTCAAAGAGATGAATCCCACATTGGTTGGATACCATCATTAGCATGAGTACAAGTACCAAACAGACATCTCTACTTAATAGCATAAGCTTTTGGGTTGGATGTTTTTTATTATGTATTTCATACAGATAGAACCTAGTTCGGTTTGTCTCTCTCCATATCTCATATATCACTGCAAATCTGACTTTTGTTAGCTCTTCGAGCATTTGGGACCCACTCCATTCAAGTTAGTTTATTAACTTGAAGCCTCACCATTATAGGAGGGTTAGCTGCCTATTTTTCCTTGGTTGATGGTTTGCATCAAGAATCAAAACAGGCGTTTATTTTTTTCTTTTTAAATTGGTTTTTATTTTTATGTTTTGCTAATAATTTGGTTTTTTTTTTTAAAGAAAAATTGTCTGTTAGTTCACCTTGAACCTTTTTTTTTCTATGCCTGTTGCACATGTGGAATTATTTGAAACTGTTTGTTGGTTTGAATTTGTTTTAGTGTAAAATAATTTCGGTGCTGGTTGGTTGGCTAGAATATCTATTTGAATCTATTCGTTTCCTTTTAAGGTAGAGTTGATTTTAATTGTATAAAAGAAATTAATTTGGACTCAATCCCAACCTAATAAACCAATCAGATCCAACCCAAGCTTTACTGTTTTGGTTTGTCTCAGTTTTTTCTCATTTCAGTCAATTGGGCACCAGATCCGACCCGACCCATGTCTACTCCTAGTGAGGCCTACTGTTAATCAACGGCAAGGCAAAAGTACTGTATATATACCAGTGTGGAAGTAGCAATCATTTGTTCCATCAAATAGTGACAATCCAACCATCTCATCTGCAGCTGAGTAGGAATGGACAATGTCTAAGAAGACCAGCAGCCCTAGTCCTGCAAAGTAAGAAAGTAAGGTAACAGGTCTGTAAGCTTTAATCATTATCTAAGCCATGGAAGGGAAAAAGATGTTGAAAAAACACATTATCGATGCCAAAATAGTGGATAAATAGCATTTATTCATGATTATTATCTACTTTGAACTATGGACTCGAAATACTTGTTATCTACAAAGTTTTATACCATTTTCATCAAGCGGTGTCATTTTTTTTTGCCAATAATATTCCTTTCTACACAAGAAATGAGCTGAGGATTAAAGGACAACTCTATATTACTGATGCCATCTCTGATACATCATTTGGAATCTACAAGCAAGACGTGAATCAATGCAATGTAAAAATCGAGGCCGGCACCTTATAACATTTGTTATCTTATTTTCTAGATGTCAACCTCAATATGAGGTGCAATACGAAAATAATGTTTCAGCAAGTAAAACATCTTTTGCATGAGCTACAGAAGCCAAGCTGTAGCACACAGTGACAAGTAAAGCATCAATAAAATCTTTGAGGTTACTGAATGAAATGAATAGAATCAGATGAATAGTGATAACCATGTGCTTCATCAACCAACCGCTTGAAGTCATCAGGAGTTCCGTACCGGCTGCTAACAGCATATAAATTGGTAACCTGAAATTTCAAAAAAATTGTTTGATCACATTCGTTCAACAGTCATGTAAATCAAGATCTAATGAAATTATTTGAACAAATGCCTCTTGTGCTTAACAACCCAAGGAAATTTACAAGTTAAATTTATCAATATGTCTAATGTGAGAATAGAAAAAGTGGAAAGAGTATTTGACTCACTCTATAGCCGACAGTGAAGTAATCTTTGTGTTCAATAACTCCAATCATCTGGATTGCATTGTACCCAGCCTCCTTTACATGAGGAAGGACCTGTAAGAAAAATATTAGAGTGCAAAATTGAGGAATTTGACTGCCATATAAGATATAGAAGATTTAAGTTAATAACGCAACAATCCAGGACTTGCCTTCTCTGTGAAATCACTGAAAGAAGAGACTTTTGGCTCTGATCCACTTATGCCAACATGGCATTCATAAATGCGCAAGGACTTTGGCACTTTTGGGTGTGCATTTTTCCATTTGTATGCATATTCTGGAGGTGGTTCCCAATGGATTGCAAAAGCTTGCTCTCCATCTGCATCTGAAGGTAAACAACAGAGTTCAGATGAAGTAAAGGTAATACAACATGTTAATATATATTTTGATACATCAGAAAATATTATAAATAGGATGATGATGATAAGACACCACAAAAGGGGGGAAAAAGCATATGATATTCCTAAAGAAACCAAAAGGATAAATAGAGAGAGAGTGAGAGTAGTCTACATCAGTCTTGATTGTGCAAAGTGATGCAGATTCTAATTTAACTCACATACACATTTCATATGGAAGTAAAATAGACAATAAATTCTACAAAAGGATCTTCAACAAAAGCATAATGCTGGAGGAACAAATGACTTTGAGCAAAAGCAAAGCAAATTTACCTGGTTGCACATAAGTAGCCCAAGCAGGTACTCGTTCCAATGGTCCACTAGGAGTGTTAAAATAGACCCTGTACTTGCTCCCATGAGGAATGCACGGACTGTACTTTTTCAACCATGCCTTCCTTCCTTTACGTGTCTCAAACCAATAAGCCAAAGGAGGCTTCTTTGCTCGAAATTTCTCTCGTGATACAGGATCAATCACAACATTGAAAATGTCGTACTCTTTACCATTGTCAATCACATCATAAGAAGGTAAGTTACTAGGCGGGTCATCTTTATGCTGCTCTTTCCATGCTTTATATCTTGTCTGTGCATCTGGTATTTCTTCAAGTTCCTCTAACGTTTGAGGTCCATTAGGCCCAAAAATCTGCTCATATAACTTTGCTGGTATTTCAAAACGGTTCTTTATAAACCGGTCTTCTCCAGGTTCCCAATACTCATCATTTGCTTTCTTAAAGATTTCATCGATGGTAACACCACTATCACCTTTATCATAGTCATCTGTGTAGTTATACTGTTGAAAATAGAGTTCATCTGGTTTTTCTCCATCCCTCAACTTATCTTCCAGAATGATGAACCAGTATCCATAATCATCATGGCCAAAATGACCCTCTTTTGCACAGTTCTCTGTTGGGGACCAACCATTGAAATCACCAACCAATGCACAGTAGCGAGCACCTGCATTTGACAAACTTATTATACACATATGATCTTCTAGATGGAAATTCCAGACAACATGGTAGTAGGCTTCTACAGAAAGATTAGAAAATTGACAAAGGCCTAAGAAACAGGTTCTTATCATGGTCCAAACAACTAGTCAAAGACAAGTTGACCAGAATCTGAATAAAGGCCCTGCTTAGGGTCTAGTCAAATAAGATTCAGACAGAGGAATAATAAGCATAATAGAAGATATATTAATAGAAAAACAAAAAGGTCATAGAAAAACTCTAGGCCATCATAATTTTATCAAGGAAAACTAATTGGCAGGAGACCAACATTTGAGAATCACAGACAAGAAATTAAAAATTCAATAAGGAAAAAGGGTTTAGGCTTATATCAAACCTGGAGCCCACTCCATATAATCCTCTCTATGTTCCGGGTGTCGGTGCATACCCAATATCTCAAATCTAGAGGAAAAAGATAACAACAGACTGTAAATCCCCAACCCACCAACTTGGGGTCAGCTATATGAATTCTTTATTTGTGTTTCAACTAAAGTACACCATAAGAAATTGCATACACAATAAATTGATTTTATAGAATTGACATTTCCACAAGAATATTGGAATTAATTATTTAATCATTTAAAATACGAATCCTCTTAAGTAAAAACAATGAAGTTGCAATTTAAAAAATCACACCCAGCCACTAAACTAAGATAATGGTTAAACTAAAACAATTGTATATGAAGAGCATTAAAAAACGTTGAAAGGGGGACAAAATGGAATTGGAGTTTGGTAGAACAAACCCAGAAGCCAAATCCCTGAGATTGACGTGACGATTGAAAATTTCATCTGTGAGGTCCTTCAAGGATTTATGTCTGCAAAATCAAACATAAATTACAAGTAATTCATTATATTCAAAATCTTAAAAAGAAAAAAATAAACCAATAGAATTAGACTTTAAACAATAACTCACTGTAAATCTTACAGACAGTTTCTTTGTTATTAAGTTTTAAATTTTTCTACTTTCACACACTTTCTGATCAATCAACTCAGTATGAATCATCTTTATATACCTTTCACGGAGGAACTGAGCAAATTGTTTATGGGAAATGCCGAGTTTGGTAAGGAACCCAACTGGGTCAACCCCTTTCTCACTGTCCTTTACGCTTTTCTTCTTCCTTGGCTGCTTTTGCTTTTGCGGTTGCTGTGGTCGCTCTCCAGCTGAGCACACAATCTGTATTCTCTTGGGAAAGGTGATTCTCTGAGGTCTGTTTAGGTGCTGAAACTGGAGAAATGTGCCGTTTGGATAGAGAGAAAACTTGGTTGAAAGTGAAAGTGAAGTCATGGTGAAGAGTTGTGGTAGTAGTAGTTGTTGCTGCTGCTGAGAGAAAGAGGTGGGGAGACAGACTGTTGGGTTTTGGGTTTTGGGATAAGAAGGCGGGTACCGTGTGTTTTTTTAACGACAAGAACGAGTACAGTGAGTTCTTTCCTTTGAAGGATTTTAGAGAGGTTTTTGAGTCTACTCGGTACTCGGAAACTCGGTCTAACGCACGTTGAGTTTTGACCAGTTAATGGGCCGGGTTAGATCAGCCCACTAATAGAATATACACGTCCAAGTTACAAGCTGAGTCGACCACTTAAGTGTCGAACCTTGACTATTTGAAGGAAATGCATTATAATATGATGAAGTAAACGATGAGTTTTTACGGTTATACAAAATAATTATTCATCGAGTGACCTAATAACAAGCATAAGTGTTGAGTCTGTTGACCCAAAAAAAAAAAAACTAACAAGCATAAGTGCATGGATTTTGGACTAGGCCTGAATTTTAGCGGATTCATTTTGATTTTTAGCTTTACCAAACTAAAATAAAATAAAAAATTTCATTTTCCAGTGAAGGCAGTAACTACTAGTTTCCCAAAAATTTGGCTTTGGACTCTTGTAGTTGGGGAGATGAGTTTGTTGAAAAAGTTTTAGTGGAGCAACATGCACTTTGAATCTGGATAAGTCTCTTGGAGACGTCTTTAAAATGAAGTTTCCATTGCAGCAACCACATAAAAATTTTTGGGTACATGATAAAGGTCACAAGCTACATGAAACTGATTCAATTGCAGACGTCGCATTACGGAGTGTGAGTGAGTGTTGGACACTCAACACTTGCTCACAGTGCAATGCGGACGTCTGCATTGGAACATTTTCTGAGCTACAGACGACCTACTATAATAAACGCATGCTCTTGATCAATATATAAAATAATAAAGGTCATGAGCTACATATGATGAGCAGAATGACAGTTATGAAACCTATGATACAAGCTTTGCCGGGACCAATAAATACATAGAATCACATAAATTCATCAAGGGCAAGGGCTGGAAGATACTAATTTGGTTGTTTCTTTGCATACTCCCTTGGCCCAAATATGGTGGATCCAACTCTGACACTGGTGCTGGCCAATTCAATCTGCAGGGATCAAGAGTGTTAACCATTATGTGAATAATCTCTCTATTAATGTCAAGCACAGTTAAGGGATAAGAATTGCAACAAACGTTTAAAGGACATAAAATGCATGTCTTATGCGTTCTGAAAATGATTTAATCCAAGATCCATGGGACCATCCGTCCACAAAGTTTCAAAGTGCAGGTATAAGCATCTCATAAAGCTCCCCAGGGCCAAGGCATTTATAAAATGCTACCAATGCGTCTGCAAAATATTTCCCATAAAAATTCGTTCCCTCCTCAAGCTGGTACTTCAAAATTACAATTTAAATAACCATGAAGGTCTATGTCTTCAGGGAACCATTGAATGAACCAAGCATGACTGAGCGGAACATTTATAATAAGTTCAGATTTTCACAGGTTATGCTACTTTAAGGTGTAGTAAAGGATACAGCAACAACTGTCATCCACATGGAAAATATGGCATTTCATACCGCTTGCTCAAAGTCACCAGACATGCCCATTGACAGCTCACAGTGCTCCTCTGCCATACCAAGTGCCTTGCAAACCTCAGTTCTACACTTTGATAGCATCTGTTGAATTACAATATATGAAAACTAAGCAAGTTAATTAACAACAGGAAGACAGGGGAAAAACAAAAGAAATATAAAAAGAAAAAAATATAAATAAAACTACAGTAATAGGCCTTTCCAGCACTAAGTGGATATACCACCAGCCACTGTAGCCAAGGTGATACTATACTAGTACTTCTCCCCATTAATAAGGAAACGTCATAAGTCCAACCCACAACAGGAATAGGGACTGGGAGGAAAAAGGTTACCTATAAATTGCATAGCCTACAAATTACAATTTCATTCCAAGAAAAAAAGGCATTGAGTGGATATGATTAGATTCTATTTTAAATATATGATTCTATTTTAATTATATATTAATAGAATTGACAATATAAGGATAAAGAAGAAACATAAAGCATGTGAGTTTTGACTGTTTGTGAGACAGAGCCTATATTGAATGCTTTGAGAAACAAGAGCCAAACAATGTCTTTGTATGCAGTTTCCACGCACCCCATTATGCAAGTACAAAAATTACCCTGAAGTTCTCTGGAGTTGATGTATAGTCTGGCATCCCTATCGTCATTAAGCCAGAAAGCTGTAGATTTGGGCACCGCAATTTGACGTATTTCGCAAGTTCAACACAACCAGAAGGATCAACACCAGATTTCGCTGCGAAAAATGACGGAGAAACACATGAAGTAGGTGAGGTGCGGCAAATTACTATTTAACCCAGAATTACGGGAAAGAATATTGAATTCAATATTAAGAAAGCATATGACCCTACTTTCTGCATGTGACCAACTATCAAAAATATCTTGACTACGGATAGGGTTGACTGCCTTAGCAAGCAGCTGAGTTCAAATTCAGTTCTTGAGGCCACACAAAATCAAAACGTTGTTGATTGGTATGGAACACATAAAAATATGGAGAAGTGAGATGATATAGTTACTAAACTTAAGCATTTAGGTTGTGCTCTTGGGATGAAATACCATGTGTTGCATTTAATCATGTTTACGTTAAAAACCACAAAATTAATTGAGGGGAAACATACTTTTATGCAGCTAAAAGGGGGGAGCAGGGAACAGAAAGTTCAACAACTTCAATGCCCCTGATGTCCCACTAATGCTAATTAATCAACATGGACTGCTTAGTGCAGGAACGAGTGATGATTTTGAAATTACTCACATACTTCTCCACTCGTATTTACTTGGACCAAAACCTTCAAAGGATTTCTTCCATGGTTTGAAACTGCACGGTCAAGATGATTTGCAATCTGTGGATTATAAACACAAAGTAACGTATTATCATTGTGACTGATATAACACAAGAATAACTTCAGTTCAATGATTAATCAACTGAAAGCTATGACAGTTTTCATGACATGTTACCAGTAATTTTGTTTAAAATACAATTACATGAATTTCCTTCAAATAAAAATTACAGAAAACAAATCATTACCTTCAACAAATAAAACAGATATTGGACTTGTCTTTACCTTCTCATTGTCTACTCCCTCAACCAAAGCCAGATTCGGGACTCCAGCTGCATATAGTAACAATCAATGTCTTAGCTCTCAAAAGATGATCATGAAGTTAACAATCTGCAACATTACTTAAATTTTTCCTAATTTATCCTCTAATTCTCCCCGCATTACATTCTAATCTTGATTCCATTCCATTCCAATGTTCATTTCAGCAACCAAACATTTGGGTCCTATCAAAAGTAGATAAATTTTCAGAAAATCATTAAAATTGAAAAACAAAAACAGAAACAAAATCATACCCAGAAGCGATTTGACTTTGTTGCTCTGCAAGTGCCCAACAAAATGCCACTCTATGTCTTCAGGAAGCTGCAGACTCACACACGTTCACTAGCTCGATAAAACGCTGCGTTTCAAGCGCACATACATACACATACTTATAGAGAGAGCGACAGAGACAGAGACAGAGACAAACCTGAGGAGCTTTTTCGAGAATTTCCTGGACGTAGTTCTCGCCAAAACGACGGTGGCCGGCGTCGTAGACTTGGCGGATGAGAGAAACGGGCTTGGTCTTCGACACGGCCACGACCCGCACCTGACCAGGATTCCGGCCCGAACGTTCCGCGGCCTGCCCCACTCGGAGCATGACCGACCGGAGCGCTGATACGGCAGCGTTTTCGACAGCTGAAGCAGCCATGCAAAGGGTGTTTGGAATCTGGACCGTTAATCCGTTATACTTCCAGTTGCTGGGTTTCTTCTTCTTGGGCCTTCGTTGTGGTTTCTATGCAGTATGAAGTTCCGGGGTATTTTGGTAAATATGAAAATGTCAAAACGTAAGGCCATTGGATTTCTTCTTCCCGGACATTTTAGTTGTGGTCTCTATTTGCACCCATCATCACTCATCAAAAAGTATCTTATTTTTCTCCCATTATAAAACTCTATTAACGTAGTTTATAAAGTAAATTATTTTAAAAAGTCTATTTTCTTTAGTAATAAATAAACCAACTTCAAAGATTACAATGACAAATAAGTCTATTTTTTAACAAATAAATCCACGTTATAACAAGTTACGTGTTTAAAGTGTTGAGTGCTCGTCACTCTGCCAAGTGCTCGACATTTTTTTTTAACTAGCAGATTGCCATTATCGAACAGTAACAATTATTATCATTGTCAAACAGTAACAATTAGTTATTGTCACTGTCAAACAGTAACAATTAGTTATTGTCACTGTCAAACAGTAACAATTAGTTATTGTCATTGTCAAACAATAACAATTAATAACAGTCATTTTTACGTTATAACGCGGGTATATATGACTCAATAAGTTTAAATTTTGTGTTTTATATTAGTTTCATTAGTTTTTGACATATTTATGTAAAAAAAAAAAATATAAGGTATATAAAGTATTATTTTTAGAAATAATTACTCATTACTACACATTTGCTATGGTTTTTAACTTGTAATACCATTATTGTTAATATATAACAATCAGGTTAGTTTTATTAACAATCAGGTCATTTTGAGTTGGTACCAATTGGTATTAGCCATCAAAGCAATCCAATGGTTGCTAATTTTTTAATTTTTTCAAAACTCTCTTAAACTCTCTCACGTGTTTCTCTCTCCCTCATTTCTGAAATTTATCTTCTCTTTCATCACTCTATTTCTCTCTCCCCAATCACTCTCTGTGTGTTTTCTTTTGCTCTCTCGCTGCAACTTTCTTCGACGGCGTATGTGTGCATCCGGCCATGGATGGCGACGAGAGGACCACCCCTGAGTTCCTCTCTCTTCCCTCTTCATCCCTGTGAGCTCGGAACACCCGGCAACCCCCATACCCGATCAGAGCCCCGATGTTGACTCAGATCCCGGCCTTGTCGCGACGTTGTAGAAGAACAAGCCAAGTTCATCACTATAACAACGCCTATAAAGTTATTGGGGAAGCCAACTCCACCCTCATGCCTTCATTATTAGTAGTAGGTTCTTGATTTTTTTTTTTTAGTTAAGTTTCTGAAACTGCAATTTTCTGTAGTTTCTGGAACTACAAGTGAACTGAAACTGCAGTTTACACTATTACTATTTACTAACATTATATGATTATAGTATTATATAATAACTTAATAAGCATATTAATAATTTATTATAGTATACAAACGAAAAACCTATTAAATATGTTATGATTCACTAATTAAACAAATAAACTAGTCAGCTCACTTGGTTGAAAGTTGAAGTTTGTTCCATGAGGTCTCATGTTCGATTCACAACATAGCTAAAATCCTATATTTTTTTTATTGAAGATATATTGTCTGTAAATGAGCTTTGAGCCGGGCCTAAACCGGCGGGCTTTGGGCGGGCCTAAGTGGGCCGGGCTTTGGGCGGCCGTGGGATTCAAGGGGATGGCCCAAGCCCAGCCCAATGACTATTTGGGTCGGGCCGGGCCTTGGGTAAAATTTGGGTCGGGCGGGCTTCGGGCCTTGGGTTTTTTGGTGACCCCTAACTTGAAAGACGTAAAAGTCAAGTTGTTCTAACAAGTACATTAATATCAAGTACATATCTTAACCGTTCTTAGTTTCAATATCCAAGCTAAAGTGAAAATGGAAATAAGAGCAAAAGCATAAACTAGCTAACAAGTAATTAACTAGGTAATTTGGATCCTCTCATGTCTTGACAATCTTTGGTTTTTTTTTTTTTTTTTTGCCATTGATAATCTTTGGTTTTTAATCAAGAAATTTAAGAATTGTTAATAGTTGTTTGGGCCATGTTGGGCTCATGTTTAGGGAATTGTAAAGGGGAAGACATCCTATTCATTATAAATAAAATCTTTACCCACTTAAAGATGATTGCTCTCTCAGCTTTCTATCTAGAGTTTAATGCTCTATCTTTGTACAATTGTAACACACTTTGTTCATAACGGAAACACAACCAAGTAGACGTATGGATCCTTTATGTGATTGATTGTTTAGATTTCCGACGTTTATGGCTTGAGTCCATTTTCGAGCTCCAACAACAGTAAACCTTCAAAAGTACTAATATTGGATTTCTACTTAGATCATAAACCAAAACGTGACATGATAAGAAGATGATCTAAGTCCAATGAACTTAGATTCATGAGCGACAATTTAATATCGGTGTATTTCCTAACCAAAAAAGAAAAAGAAAAAACTGGGCTGTAGAAATGGGATCGGCAAGGCTTGAGATAGACTAGGTTCTAACTATTTTATCAGATGGTGGGCCTCCTGGTAATGGGCCGGGGATGACCGACGAGGCTTGAGATGAGCTAGGTTGATTTTCTGTCTTATCAGAAATCGGTGTGTTTTTTTTGCTCTTGCTTATTAAGAATTTAGTCCAAGTAAAAATCTCGAAGCCCAATACAACGAGAGCAAAGAGCCCAAGGATTCCAATGTAAGCCCATCGCCAGGTTTTGTCTGGCTTCAAAATTGCAATGCCTTGGAATATGTTCACTGAGATCACAGCCAGCAGTGCATACCCCAGAAAATGGTGGTACATGTTCCAGTATTTGCGATATTCATCAGTTGGCCCGGGCCTTAAACGCAGAGCAAGCATCTGTTAAACGACATGAAACAATGTCACCCTTCTATGATTGCACACCAAAAGTGGAAATCATGTACACACACTGAGAGAGCTAGTGAGAAGATCGAGTAATTCTTCAACACTAAGTAGGATTTTAATAACAATTGCATGAACAATAATAATAGAGCCACCAAATGATGTGTCAATATTAGTATCTTATCTATGTGTTCATCTTTGGTATAAAGATGGTATGCATACAATATGTTTAATAGTGAAAAAGCAAATTCGTCAACATTTAAAGATTAAAAAGTAACTACATGTTATATAGTGTATGTATGATATAAATGAAACAGTATGATGTTATTTAGTGAACAAATTAATCTAGTAAACAAATTTGATGAGTGTTACGGTACTCATCTTATGAGAGAGAGAGAGAGAGAGAGAGAGAGAGTTGAGTGAATTACTTGTAATGTAATGAATGCAAAGATGAAGATGGCGAGAATTCGGTGAGTGTGGAAGGCGTAGTGTTTGGAAGCATGTCCGAGCCATATTCCGATGGCCCAACCAGCCGTGCCAAGAAGGTAACCTACGATCTGACAGGAGACATGAAGAGTATACCACCTGGAACAAGAATAGGGGTATTTTCTGTAATACCTTGCTATAATCACCCCCAAGGGCAACAGTGTTCCCCACCCCACAATATTCAGAATCCCATGCACCTATTACGAAATATTAAAAAGAGGATCAAAATTAAGAGTAATACTATATATTTATTCACTACATTGTTGATTAATCCATCTATTACTTGTGTGTCTAATGTAAGTCTCATCTATGTAAAAATAGGATCACCAAATATACATAGGAATTAGGCCCCACTTGCATGGATGAATGTTAGTAACATCTTACCGTTCTACAGTGATGCCGGCGATGTCCTATGCTAAGACCACGTCCGGTGTTCAAGTCTATAGTCTCCGTGCTATCCACATTCTGTAGAGCTGTGTGATGCATCTTTGGCTCCAGAGAATCAGCATCGGCATCGAACCCAACTTGCCAAACATGGTTCAGCCTCGAAATGTTGTACTCGCCTGTATCTTTAGGCAAAACCAGCGTTGCAAATATTGACATGTACCTATTGATCGGGTCTACATCACTCTTCATGTTCTGGACAACAACATCACTAAAATTCAGCGACGGCTGCAGTCGACAACCCTGCTTGGTATCGCTGGTGATGTTGTATTGTTTCACCACCAGAGACCCATTTGGCTCAACAATGCCTATGATGGCTCTGGTCCCAACCATCTCAGGCCTTTTTCGACCTGGGTTCACCCCCCAAGCTACCCATTTTACCTTATGCTCATCTGCAGGCAATCTGATGCTGAATAAGATGTCGATCTCAATCTGGGTCTTGTTGTGGACGTTCCAGCCCAATTCAGCTCCCAGAGTGACCAATTTCTTGCATTGGGTCATCTTCATGATCGTGGGGTTTATGGGACTACAATTGGACAATTTGGGTGGCTCGGCAATGGTGAAGAGGAAAGAGGACAAGGCCAGTATGAGAAATGTTACAGATTTGATACAACACCACATTTTTGACTAAATGACTGAATGGTTTACAGGTTTCATCAAAGTTGCTGTATATGGTATGTGCCTTGTTGTGAGGAGGGTGAATGTTCTTTTTGGCTTTCAAATTGGGATAAGATTAAGGGAGAAGTTAAGCATATATATATAGTTTTTTTTTATTTCACTTTCTTTTACAGCTTGTTGGGTTGGGTCACATTGTTGTATATATGCACTTTGTATGTGGAAAAATTGTTGTCTTCAGGAGTACCCTAGCCACTTTTTTCTGCTACCTAGCTGTCGGAAAGTGATGTTGGGTGAAAGTCTGATTCGTTGTTCTCCAATGAAGATGAAAGTGTTATACTTCTTGAGTTGTTGTTGTTGCTTGTCAAATGCTACAAGAAATGTTCTTTAGAAGGTCTTGATGGTGAAGTTTCTTCATGTTAAAACTTAACATGCATTAGAAGGTCATGGATCGGAACAAAGTCGAAGTATAATTAATTAATTTGCTTATAGCCTTTTAGAAATGTCAGTATATACAGTTAACTAATGACTAATTTTCTTTTTAGTCGTTCTTTGAACATTTGTATATGCGTGACTTTCTTTTCATAAAATATTAACATGTATGTGAGAGAGGCCCACATGCATGTTAGGAAAGATGTTATAAGTAACTCTTACATACAAAACTTCTTCCAAGGTTTGGCGTTCTGCTAGTAGCAGAGTTCCAAATACTTGCAAAAATTAGATAATCATCACAGCTTTCCAATATAAACAATGCATAACTCTTTACATGTAACAAGTTATTCATTTACAAACTAATTATAATTTAACAAATATTGACTTATAATGAGGAATTAGTCATTAAAAAAAGAGCAAATTACAATTTAGTACCTCAACTTTACATGCTATTTCAATTTAATTAATACCTCAATTTTGAAAACTTACAAAAATGTACCTCAACTTTCATTTTGTGTCAAAATAGTACCTCCGTTAACTTTTTTGTCAAATAAACCGTTATCTACTGACGTGGCAGAGGTATTTTCGTCTTTTTCTCTAAATTTAAAAAATAATAATATTTTTTAAAACTTTCAAATTTTTTTTAATAATTAAAATAACAAAATTTCATAAACTAAAAAAAAACATTTCCCCTTCCTCCTTCCCCACCCATACCCCACGCAGAACCACTCTCATCCCCCTCC